>NC_056441.1:93584229-93650998 GCF_018296145.1 Oncorhynchus tshawytscha | reverse complement strand
GTAACGTAACACCCTGTATATAGCCTCCACATTGACTCTGTACCGGTACCCCTGTATATAGCCTCCACATTGACTCTGTACTGGTACCCCTGTATATAGCCTCCACATTGACTCTGTACTGGTACCCCTGTATATAGCCTCCACATTGACTATGTACTGGTACCCCTGTATATAGCCTCCACATTGACTCTGTATCGGTACCCCTGTATATAGCCTCCACATTGACTCTGTATCGGTACCCCCTGTATATAGCCTCCACATTGACTCTGTACCGTAATACCCTGTATATAGCCTCCACATTGACTCTGTACCGTAACACCCTGTATATAGCCTCCATATTGACTCTGTACCGGTACACCCTGTATATAGCCTCCACATTGACTCTGTACCGGTACCCCCTGTATATAGCCTCCACATTGACTCTTTACCGGTACCCCCTGTACATAGCCTCCACATTGACTCTGTACCGTAACACCCTGTATATGGCCTCCACATTGACTCTGTACCGTAACACCCTGTATATAGCCTCCACATTGACTCTGTACCGGTACCCCCTGTATATAGCCTCCACATTGACTCAGTACCGGTACCCCTGTATATAGCCTCCACATTGACTCAGTACCGGTGCCCCTGTATATAGCCTCCACATTGACTCTGTACCGGTACCCCCTGTATATAGCCTCCACATTGACTCAGTACCGGTGCCCCCTGTGTATAGCCTCCACATTGACTATGTACCGGTACCCCCTGTATATAGCCTCCACATTGACTCTGTACCGGTACCCCTGTATATAGCCTCCACATTGACTCTGTACCGTAACCCCCTGTATATAGCCTCCACATTGACTCTGTATCGGTACCCCCTGTATATAGCCTCCACATTGACTCTGTACCGTAATACCCTGTATATAGCCTCCACATTGACTCTGTTCCGTAACACCCTGTATATAGCCTCCACATTGACTCTGTACCGGTACACCCTGTATATAGCCTCCACATTGACTCTGTACCGGTACCCCCTGTATATAGCCTCCACATTGACTATGTACCGGTACACCCCGTATATAGCCTCCACATTGACTCTGTACCGGTACACCCTGGACCCAAACTGTTACAGACCTATATCCATCCTGCCCTGCCTATCTAAGGTCTTCGAAAGCCAAGTCAACAAACAGGTCACTGACCATCTCGAATCCCACCGTACCTTCTCCGCTGTGTAATCTGGTTTCCGAGCCGGTCACGGGTGCACCTCAGCAACACTCAAGGTACTAAACGATATCATAACCGCCATCGATAAAAGACAGTACTGTGCAGCCGTCTTCATCGACCTTGCCAAGGCTTTCGACTCTGTCAATCACCATATTCTTATCCGCAGACTCAGTAGCCTCGGTTTTTCGGATGACTGCCTTGCCTGGTTCACCAATTACTTTGCAGACAGAGTTCAGTGTGTCAAATCGGAGGGCATGCTGTCCGGTCCTCTGGCAGTCTCTATGGGGTGCCACAGGGTTCAATTCTCGAGCCGACTCTTTTCTCTGTATATATCAATGACGTTGCTCTTGCTGCGGGCGATTCCCTGATCCACCTCTACGCAGACGACACCATTTTATATACTTTCGGCCCGTCATTGGACACTGTGCTATCTAACCTCCAAACAAGCTTCAATGCCATACAACACTCCTTCCGTGGCCTCCAACTGCTCTTAAACGCTAGTAAAACCAAATGCATGCTTTTCAACCGATCGCTGCCTGCACCCGCATGCCCGACTAGCATCACCACCCTGGATGGTTCCGACCTTGAATATGTGGACATCTATAAGTACCTAGGTGTCTGGCTAGACTGCAAACTCTCCTTCCAGACTCATATCAAACATCTCCAATCGAAAATCAAATCAAGAGTCGGCTTTCTATTCCGCAACAAAGCCTCCTTCACTCACGCCGCCAAGCTTACCTAGTAAAACTGACTATCCTTCCGATCCTCGACTTCGGCGATGTCATCTACAAAATGGCTTCCAACACTCTACTCAGCAAACTGGATGCAGTCTATCACAGTGCCATCCGTTTTGTCACTAAAGCACCTTATACCACCCACCACTGCGACCTGTATGCTCTGGTCGGCTGGCCCTCGTTACATATTCGTCGCCAGACCCACTGGCTCCAGGTCATCTACAAGTCCATGCTAGGTAAAGCTCCGCCTTATCTCAGCTCACTGGTCACGATGGCAACACCCATCCGTAGCACGCGCTCCAGCAGGTGCATCTCACTGATCATCCCTAAAGCCAACACCTCATTTGGCCGCCTTTCGTTCCAGTACTCTGCTGCCTGTGACTGGAACGAATTGCAAAAATCGCTGAAGTTGGAGACTTTTATCTCCCTCACCAACTTCAAACATCAGCTATCTGAGCAGCTAACCGATCGCTGCTGCTGTACATAGTCTGTTGGTAAATAGCCCACCCATTTTCACCTACCTCATCCCCATACTGTTTTTATTTATTTACTTGCTCTTTTGCACACCAATATCTCTACCTGTACATGACCATCTGATCATTTATCACTCCAGTGTTAATCTGCAAAATTGTAATTATTCGCCTACCTCCTCATGCCTTTTGCACACATTGTATATAGACTCCCCCCTTTGTTTTCTACTGTGTTATTGACTTGTTAATTGTTTATTCCATGTGTAACTCTGTGTTGTCTGCTCACACTGCTATGCTTTATCTTGGCCAGGTCGCAGTTGCAAATGAGAACTTGTTCTCAACTGGCCTACCTGGTTAAATAAAGGTGAAATAAAAAAAAATATAAAAAAATATAGCCTCCACATTGACTCTGTACCGGTACCCCCTGTATATAGCCTCCACATTGACTATGTACCGGTACACCCCGTATATAGCCTCCACATTGACTCTGTACCGGTACACCCTGGACCCAAACTGTTACAGACCTATATCCATCCTGCCCTGCCTATCTAAGGTCTTCGAAAGCCAAGTCAACAAACAGGTCACTGACCATCTCGAATCCCACCGTACCTTCTCCGCTGTGCAATCTGGCTTCCGAGCCGGTCACGGATGCACCTCAGCCACGCTCAAGGTACTAAACAATATCATAACCGCCATCGATAAAAGACAGTACTGTGCAGCCGTCTTCATTGACCCTGCCAAGGCTTTCGACTCTGTCAATCACCATATTCTTATCCGCAGACTCAGTAGCCTCGGTTTTTCGGATGACTGCCTTGCCTGGTTCACCAATTACTTTGCAGACAGAGTTCAGTGTGTCAAATCGGAGGGCATGCTGTCCGGTCCTCTGGCAGTCTCTATGGGGGTGCCACAGGGTTCAATTCTCGGGCCGACTCTTTTCTCTGTATATATCAATGACGTTGCTCTTGCTGCGGGCGATTCCCTGATCCACCTCTACGCAGACGACACCATTTTATATACTTTCGGCCCGTCATTGGACACTGTGCTATCTAACCTCCAAACAAGCTTCAATGCCATACAACACTCCTTCCGTGGCCTCCAACTGCTCTTAAACGCTAGTAAAACCAAATGCATGCTTTTCAACCGATCGCTGCCTGCACCCGCATGCCCGACTAGCATCACCACCCTGGATGGTTCCGACCTTGAATATGTGGACATCTATAAGTACCTAGGTGTCTGGCTAGACTGCAAACTCTCCTTCAGACTCATATCAAACATCTCCAATCGAAAATCAAATCAAGAGTCGGCTTTCTATTCCGCAACAAAGCCTCCTTCACTCACGCCGCCAAGCTTACCCTAGTAAAACTGACTATCCTTCCGATCCTCGACTTCGGCGATGTCATCTACAAAATGGCTTCCAACACTCTACTCAGCAAACTGGATGCAGTCTATCACAGTGCCATCCGTTTTGTCACTAAAGCACCTTATACCACCCACCACTGCGACCTGTATGCTCTAGTCGGCTGGCCCTCGTTACATATTAGTCGCCAGACCCACTGGCTCCAGGTCATCTACAAGTCCATGCTAGGTAAAGCTCCGCCTTATCTCAGCTCACTGGTCACGATGGCAACACCCATCCGTAGCACGCGCTCCAGCAGGTGCATCTCACTGATCATCCCTAAAGCCAACACCTCATTTGGCCGCCTTTCGTTCCAGTACTCTGCTGCCTGTGACTGGAACGAATTGCAAAAATCGCTGAAGTTGGAGACTTTTATCTCCCTCACCAACTTCAAACATCAGCTATCTGAGCAGCTAACCGATCGCTGCTGCTGTACATAGTCTGTTGGTAAATAGCCCACCCATTTTCACCTACCTCATCCCCATACTGTTTTTATTTATTTACTTGCTCTTTTGCACACCAATATCTCTACCTGTACATGACCATCTGATCATTTATCACTCCAGTGTTAATCTGCAAAATTGTAATTATTCGCCTACCTCCTCATGCCTTTTGCACACATTGTATATAGACTCCCCCTTTGTTTTCTACTGTGTTATTGACTTGTTAATTGTTTATTCCATGTGTAACTCTGTGTTGTCTGCTCACACTGCTATGCTTTATCTTGGCCAGGTCGCAGTTGCAAATGAGAACTTGTTCTCAACTGGCCTACCTGGTTAAATAAAGGTGAAATAAAAAAAAATATAAAAAAATATAGCCTCCACATTGACTCTGTACCGGTACCCCCTGTATATAGCCTCCACATTGACTCTGTACCGGTACACCCTGTATATAGCCTCCACATTGACTCTGTACCGTAATACCCTGTATATAGCCTCCACATTGACTCTGTACCGGTACACCCTGTATATAGCCTCCACATTGACTCTGTACCGTAATACCCTGTATATAGCCTCCACATTGACTCTGTACCGTAATAGCCTGTATATAGCCTCCACACTGACTCTGTACCGGTACCCCCTGTATATAGCCTCCACATTGACTCTGTACTGTAACACCCTGTATATAGCCTCCACATTGACTCTGTACCGGTGCCCCCTGTATATAGCCTCCACATTGACTCTGTACCGGTACCCCCTGTATATAGCCTCCACATTGACTCTGTACCGGTACCCCCTGTATATAGCCTCCACATTGACTCTGTACCGGTGCCCCCTGTATATAGCCTCCACATTGACTCTGTACCGGTACCCCCTGTATATAGCCTCCACATTGACTCTGTACCGGTACTCCCTGTATATAGCCTCCACATTGACTCTGTACCGGTACCCCCTGTATATAGCCTCCACATTGACTCTGTACCGGTACCCCCTGTATATAGCCTCCACATTGACTCTGTACCGGTACCCCCTGTATATAGCCTCCACATTGACTCTGTACCGGTACCCCCTGTATATAGCCTCCACATTGACTCTGTACTGGTGCCCCCTGTATATAGCCTCCACATTGACTCTGTACCGGTACCCCCTGTATATAGCCTCCACATTGACTCTGTACCAGTACCCCCTGTATATAGCCTCCACATTGACTCTGTACCGGTACCCCCTGTATATAGCCTCCACATTGACTCTGTACCGGTGCCCCCTGTATATAGTCTCCACATTGACTCTGTACCGGTACCCCCTGTATATAGCCTCCACATTGACTCTGTACCGGTACCCTCTGTATATAGCCTCCACATTGACTCTGTACCGGTACCACCTGTATAAAGACTCACTATTGTTATTTACTGCTGCTCTTTAATTATTTGTTACTTTTATTTCATATTATTTACTTATATATTTTTACTTAACACTTATTTTTATTAAAACTGCATTGTTGGTTAAGGGCTTGTAAGTTTCACGGTAAGGTTCTATTTGACAAATATAATTTGATTGGATTAGAAAAATATTTTCTATTAGCAAAAATATTGTATTTCCAGCTGTTTGAAGCTGCTGTACAAAAACCGAACACTGTACAGTCTAAACCACTGAGAATCACTGTACCGTCTAAACCACTGAGAATCACTGTACCGTCTAAACCACTGAGAATCACTGTACCGTCTAAACCACTGAGAATCACTGTACCGTCTAAACCACTGAGAATCACTGTACCGTCTAAACCACTGAGAATCACTGTACCGTCTAAACCACTGAGAATCACTGTACCGTCTAAACCACTGAGAATCACTGTACCGTCTAAACCACTGAGAATCACTGTACCGTCTAAACCACTGAGAATCACTGTACCGTCTAAACCACTGAGAATCACTGTACCGTCTAAACCACTGAGAATCACTGTACCGTCTAAACCACTGAGAATCACTGTACCGTCTAAACCACTGAGAATCACTGTACCGTCTAAACCACTGAGAATCACTGTACCGTCTAAACCACTGAGAATCACTGTACCGTCTAAACCACTGAGAATCACTGTACCGTCTAAACCACTGAGAATCACTGTACCGTCTAAACCACTGAGAATCACTGTACCGTCTAAACCACTGAGAATCACTGTACCGTCTAAACCACTGAGAATCACTGTACCGTCTAAACCACTGAGAATCACTGTACCGTCTAAACCACTGAGAATCACTGTACCGTCTAAACCACTGAGAATCACTGTACCGTCTAAACCACTGAGAATCACTGTACCGTCTAAACCACTGAGAATCACTGTACCGTCTAAACCACTGAGAATCACTGTACCGTCTAAACCACTGAGAATCACTGTACCGTCTAAACCACTGAGAATCACTGTACCGTCTAAACCACTGAGAATCACTGTACCGTCTAAACCACTGAGAATCACTGTACCGTCTAAACCACTGAGAATCACTGTACCGTCTAAACCACTGAGAATCACTGTACCGTCTAAACCACTGAGAATCACTGTACCGTCTAAACCACTGAGAATCACTGTACCGTCTAAACCACTGAGAATCACTGTACCGTCTAAACCACTGAGAATCACTGTACCGTCTAAACCACTGAGAATCACTGTACCGTCTAAACCACTGAGAATCACTGTACCGTCTAAACCACTGAGAATCACTGTACCGTCTAAACCACTGAGAATCACTGTACCGTCTAAACCACTGAGAATCACTGTACCGTCTAAACCACTGAGAATCACTGTACCGTCTAAACCACTGAGAATCACTGTACCGTCTAAACCACTGAGAATCACTGTACCGTCTAAACCACTGAGAATCACTGTACCGTCTAAACCACTGAGAATCACTGTACCGTCTAAACCACTGAGAATCACTGTACCGTCTAAACCACTGAGAATCACTGTACCGTCTAAACCACTGAGAATCACTGTACCGTCTAAACCACTGAGAATCACTGTACCGTCTAAACCACTGAGAATCACTGTACCGTCTAAACCACTGAGAATCACTGTACCGTCTAAACCACTGAGAATCACTGTACCGTCTAAACCACTGAGAATCACTGTACCGTCTAAACCACTGAGAATCACTGTACCGTCTAAACCACTGAGAATCACTGTACCGTCTAAACCACTGAGAATCACTGTACCGTCTAAACCACTGAGAATCACTGTACCGTCTAAACCACTGAGAATCACTGTACCGTCTAAACCACTGAGAATCACTGTACCGTCTAAACCACTGAGAATCACTGTACCGTCTAAACCACTGAGAATCACTGTACCGTCTAAACCACTGAGAATCACTGTACCGTCTAAACCACTGAGAATCACTGTACCGTCTAAACCACTGAGAATCACTGTACCGTCTAAACCACTGAGAATCACTGTACAGTCTAAACCACTGAGAATCACTGTACCGTCTAAACCACTGAGAATCACTGTACCGTCTAAACCACTGAGAATCACTGTACCGTCTAAACCACTGTGACATTTATTTTAATATAACTAGAAATATTGTATTTCCAGCTGTTTGAAGCTGCTGTACAAAACCAAAAGTAAAAGATGCAAAAACTAAACTTAAGAACGGGAAGCATAGAAATAGTGCATATGGAACATATCAACACTTCTTAGACTTGCTTTAAAATGAGAATGGCAGATCTATAACTCACATATCTATGGTCACGATGCCCAAAAAGTTACATGTTGGAGTATTAAGATTTTGGGGTTAGCCAATCGAATCCTAGTTCTGTGTCTTCTACCTCCAGCCCAGTCTGTCTGCAATTCCATCTCTGTGTTGAGATATCATAGAGTTGTTTCAGAGCTTCCTCTGTTTATCCAAAAACCACAGCGAGAAACACTTCATTTGTCTGGGTAGATGTCAGAAGGAACTGTACTCTCCCCTAGTGGCGGATTGGGTAACTGCAGGGATATTCAATATTAACAGGGAGTCAATTAGTGTAGGGTGAAGTTGCCCCCTAGATGCTGATGGGTATTTCCTCCACGAATGGGCACGGTTAGGATTGGGGTCTGTACCTAGGGGAAACTTCCACTCGGAGCGAATAATGTGCCGTTAACCAGTTCAATGCAATATGTGACTGAGAGCTGCTGGCAGGGATTGGCATGGCAGAGATTGGCATAGCAGAGATTGGCATGGCAGATGTCGTCCTGTCTGTCAGAACTTCTGTTTTGCCTGGTGGAGGATGGGTAGGCACAATGAAGACTGACGTGTGTGTGTGTGTGTGTCTCCTCTCCATATGTTTGTCTGTCTCCTCCAGGAGTGCCAGTTTCTCCCAGGTACAGCACAGTAGCAATCTGTTTGTGGGCAGTGACTCGGCGGTGCAGAAGTTCTCCCATGGTTTCTCTCACTGTCTGAACGGGATGGGCGCCCAGCTGCATGGCTTCTACAGCCTGCCCAAACCTGGCAAGCACCAACTGGCCTCTGCGGTCGGGCCCAGGTCCTCCACACGGCCAGACTCCCCCCAGGAGGGCTACGTGCTACCCAGGGGGTACAGCTCTGAGGGGCCCTCAGATCATAGTCGCCTGGGAGACATGGATCAACAGGAGAATGAGGAGGTTGGTGTTCTTTAACTTAGATTATCATTATTATTTTATGTTACACTTTACCTTTGACTTATGTTATTTTATTATATTTTATTTAGTTATTCTCACTTTCTCTATCGATTCAATTTCTATTTAATGTGCTTTATTTTAGGGAAACATTTGTTAACAAGCAAAAAAGCAAATAATAAACAACATAATATGAATTAACAGAAGTTCCAAAATAATAAAGATATTTCAAATGTCATATTATGTTCAAATAGTTAAAGAAAATCATAAATATGGGTTGTATTTAAAATGGTGTTTGTTCTTCACTGGTTGCCCTTTTCTCGTGGCAACAGGTCACATATCTTGCTGCTGTGATGTCACACTGATATTTCACCCAGTAGATATGGGAGTTTATCAAAACTGGGTTTGTTTTTTAATTCTTTATGGATCTGTGTAATCTGAGGGAAATATGTGTCTCTAATATGGTCATACATTGGGCAGGAGGTTAGGAAGTGCAGCTCAGTTTCCACCTCATTTTGTGGGCAGTGAGCACATAGCCTGTCTTCTCTTGAGAGCCAGGTCTGCCTACGGCAGCCTTTCTCAATAGCAAGGCTATGCTCACTGAGTCTGTACATAGTCAAAGCTTTCCTTAAATTTGGGTCAGTCACAGTGGTCAGGTATTCTGCCACTGTGTACTCTCTGTTTAGGGCCAAAAAGCATTCTAGTTTGCTCTGTTTTTTGTTAATTCTTTCCAATGTGTCAAGTAATTATCTTTTTGTTTTCTCATGATTTGCTTGGGTCTCTCTCTCTCTCTCTTTTTCTCTCTCTTTTTCTCTCTCTCTATCTATCTATCTCTCTCTATCTCTCAGCTAAGAGAGAGTGGATGCAGCATCAGGCATCAACATGATTTGGTTGGTTCTAACTGTGTTGCTGTCCTGGGGCTCTGTGGGGTGTCTCTCTCTTCTTTACAAAGCTGTACACCTTCAAGACGCCTTGCAACACCCTGGCCACCGGCAACGACCGTAACCACAGTAACGACCGACACAGCAATGACCATAACCACAGCAACGAGCGTAGCAATGACCGGCAGACTGACAACTACGACCTCCCGACCCCGCCCGGATCGTTCTACCAGATCCCCCGGACGTTCGATAAGAACCACAACGTGACGCCGTCTGGCTCCGAGTCATCTAGTGGACCCCCTCCACGGCCCCCTAAGCCCAGCCAGGGGTCAGAGAGCGGGGGCTGCCTGGGGTCACTGCAGAATGGAGAGGTGACCACGACTGTGTCGGTTATACCCAGGAGGAACACTCTGCCTGCCGTGGAGAACAGCAGGTTACATCGAGGTACTACAACTCTCTCCTTCTCTTTATTTAGCTGCTACCTAACCAAGCTACACAGAGGGACTTGTTCTCTCGCTCCTTCTCCCAAACTACTCTCAACTACATCTCTCTCCTTCTCCCAAACTACTGTCAACTACATCTCTCTCCTTCTGCCAAACTACTGTCAACTACATCTCTCTCCTTCTCCCAAACTACTGTCAACTACATCTCTCTCCTTCTGCCAAACTACTGTCAACTACATCTCTCTCCTTCTACCAAACTACTGTCAACTACATCTCTCTCCTTCTCCCAAACTACTGTCAACTACATCTCTCTCCTTCTCCCAAACTACTGTCAACTACATCTCTCTCCTTCTCCCAAACTACTGTCAACTACATCTCTCTCCTTCTACCAGAGGCAAGGATATGCATATTCTTGGTATCATTTGAATGGAAACATTCTGAAGTTTGTGGAAATGTTAATTGAATGTAGGAGAATATAACACAGTAGATCTGGTGGAAGAAAAGAGAAAGAAAGAGCATACATTTTCTGTTTTTATTGTTGTAGTATCATCTTTCACATGTACTAGAATAGCCACACAGTCAGATAGGATGCTGGAGATCATTTTGATGGATAACACCAGAGGGCAACTGTAGGTGTGCAAAGTTTCAGACTGATAACTTCAGGAATGGGTGAGCTACATGACATTTAGCATGAAGTCACCCAGGTGTCCCACACAAGTTGCCCAAATGTACCCAAGTGGCCGAATTGGTGAAATGACCCATAACTATATACAGCAGTGCAAATAACTATATACAACATATCAAAAAGCAATTCTAACACACACACACACACATTTGTTTTTAATGTCTTCATCGACCTGGCCAAGGTTTTCGACTCTGTCAATCACCGCATTCTTATCGGCAGACTCAACAGCCTTGGTTTCTCAAATGACTGCCTCGCCTGGTTCACCAACTACTTCTCAGACAGAGTTCAGTGTCAAATCGGAGGGTCTGTTGTCCAGAACTCTGGCAGTCTCTATGGGGGTACCACAGGGTTCAATTCTCAGGCCGACTCTATTCTCTGTATACATCAATGATGTCGCTCTTGCTGCTGGTGAGTCTCTGGTCCACCTCTACGCAGACGACACCATTCTGTATACTTCTGGCCCTTCTTGGGACACTGTGTTAACTAACCTCCAGACCCACCTCTATGGCCTATTTATTGCCTTACCTCCCTAATCTTCTACATTTGCACACACTGTACATATATTTTTTCTATTGTGTTATTGACTGTATGTTGTTTATGTGTAACTCTGTGTTGTTTGTGTCTCACTGCTTTGCTTTATCTTGGCCAGGTCACAGTTATAAATGAGTAAACTTTTTCTATGAGTAAACTTTTTCTCAACTGTCCTACCTGGTTAAATAAAGGTGAAATATATATATTTTTTAACAAAGACATTTCAAATGTCATATTTCACCCAGTAGATAAGGAAGTTTATCAAAATTGGATTTGTTTTCTAACTATTTCTGGGTCTGTGTAATGTCTCTAATACATTTGGCAGGAGGTTAGGAAGTGCAGCTCAGTTTCCACCTCATATTGTGGGCAGTGAGCACATAGCCTGTCTTCTCTTGAGAGCCTGGTCTGCCTACGGCGGCCTTTCTCAATAGCAAGGCAATTCTCACTGAGTCTGTACATAGTCAAAGATTTCCTTAATGTTGGGTCAGTCACATTGGTCAGGTATTCTGCTACTGTGTACTCTCTGTTTAGGGCCAAATAGTATTCTAGTTTGCTGTGTTTTTTGGTCAATTCTGTCCAATGTGTCAAGTAATTATCTTTTTGTTTTCTCATGATTTGGTTAGTTCTAATTGTGTTGCTGTCCTGGGGCTCTGTGGGGTCTGTTTGTGTTTGTAAACAGAGCCCTAGGACCAGCTTGCTTAGGGGTCTCTTCTCCAGGTGCTGGCTTTGTTATTGAAGGTTTGGTAATCACTTCCTTTTAGGTGGTAGTAGATTTGAACGGCTCTTTTCTGGATTTTTATAATTAGAGGGTATCGGCCTAATTCTGCTCTGCATGCATCATTTGGTGTTTTATGTTGTAGATGGAGGATATTGTTGCAGAATTCTGCATGCAGAGTCTCAATTTGGTGTTTGTTCCAATATGTGAATTCTTGATTGGTGAGCAGACCTCAGACCTCACAACCATAAAGGACAATGGGTTCTATAATTGATTCAAGTATTTTTAGCCAGATCCTAATTGGTATGTCAAATTTCATAAATTCCTTTTGATGGAAGGCCTCTATTGCCTTGTTTCTCAGATCATTAAACATTAGACTTCAGATTCTAGCAGGATGAAGGCCGGGTGCTGCAGACTGTTCTAGTGCCCTCGCCAATTCGTTGATATATATGTTGAAGAGGGTGGGGCTTAAGGTGCATCCCTGTCTCACCCCACGGCCCTGTTGAAAAAATCTGTTTGTTTTTTTGTTGCCAATTTTAACCGAACACTTGTTGTTTGTGTACATGGATTTTATAATGTTGTATGTTTTTCCCCCAATACCACTTTCCATCCATTTATATAGCAGACCCTCGGCCAAATTGAGTCAAAAGTTGTTTTTAAATCAACAAAGCATGAGAAGACTTCGCCTTTGTTTTGGTTTGTTTGTTTGTCAATTAGGGTGTGCAGGGTGAATGCATGTTCTGTCGTACAGTAATTTGGTAAAAAGCCAATTTGACATTTGCTCTGTACATTGTTTTCATTGAGGAAATGTATGAGTCTGCTGTTAATGACAATGCAGAGGATTTCCCCAAGGTTGATGTTCATGCATATCCCACAGTAGTTATTGGGGTCAAATTTGTCTCCACTTTTGTGGATTGGGGTGATCAGCGCTTGGTTCCAAATATTGGGGAAGATGCCAGAGCTGAGGATGATGTTAAAGAGTTTAAGTTTAGCCAATTAGAATTTGTTGTCTGTATATTTGATAATTTCATTGAAGATGTCATCAACACCACAGGCCTTTCGGGTTGGAGGGTTTGTTTGTTGTCCTGTAGTTCATGCAATGTAATTGGAGAATCCAGTGGGTTCTGGTAATCCAGTGGGTTCTGGTAGTCTTTAATAGTTGATTCTGAGATTTGTATTTGATCATGTATATATTTTTGCTGTTTGTTCATTTTTATTGGGCCAAAAAGATTCTCTCTCTCTCTCTCTCTCTCTCTCTCTCTCTCTCTCTCTCTCTCTCTCTCTCTCTCTCTCTCTCTCTCTCTGTCATAATGCCTGACCTCTCTCATAATGCCTGGTCTCTCTCTCTCTCTCACACAAGTCCTGACCTCTCTCTCTCATAATGCCTGAACTCTCTCCTCTCTCTCTCTCTGACAATGCCTGGTCTTTCTCAGTCTCACAATTCCTGGTCACAATTCCTGGTCTCTCTCTCTCTCCCAATTCCTGGTCTCTCTCATTCATAATGCCTGGCCTCTCTCTCTTTCATTATGCCTGGCCTCTCTCTCATTCATAATGCCTGGCCTCTCTCTCATTCATAATGCCTGGCCTCTCTCTCTTTCATTATGCCTGGCCTCTCTCTCTCCCAATTCCTGTTCTCTCTCATTCATAATGCCTGGCCTCTCTCTCTTTCATTATGCCTGGCCTCTCTCTCTTTCATTATGCCTGGCCTCTCTCACTCTCTGAACACAGTGTGTTCTGCTCTGTTTGAGCTGCCGCGTGTGTGTGTGTGTGTGTGTGTGTGTGTGTGTGTGTGTGTGTGTGTGTGTGTGTGTGTGTGTGTGTGTGTGTGTGTGTGTGTGTGTGTGTGTGTGTGTGTGTTGCTCCGAGCTAGGCCGTCCTGGGCGAAGGCTGGAACAGAGACAGGAAGTCAACTTTGACCCCTGTTGCTCTGTGTCCTCGCCCTCCGTCTGTGCTGCCCATTGCCAGGGCCACACTCTCATAAAAGGGTGACTCCCAAATTGCACCCTAATCCCTATATAGTGCTCTACAGTGCCCTATGGGCCCCAGTCAAAATTAGTGTGCTAAATAGGGAATAGGGTGTCATTTGTTAAATGCAGCTGGAGCATCTAATGCATCACAACGTTTGTTCTGTTTTGGAGCAGAAACACAAGTTAGTTTCAAATGGATAACAGAAAACCGTGTGGGTTTAGATAAACCAAACTCGCCTCTGTTATGTGATGATGAGGATGATAATTCTCCCCTCTCCTCTTCCCTCTCATTTTTCCTCTCCTTTTCCTTCCCCTCTCCTCTTCCCTCTCATTGTTCCTCTCCTTTTCCCTCCCCTCTCCTCTTCCCTCTCCTTTTCCCTCCCCTCTCCTCTTCCCTCTCCTTTTCCCTCTCCTCTCCTCTTCCCTCTCCTCTCCTATTCCCTCTCCTTTTCCCTCTCCTTTCCTCTTCCCTCTCCTTTTCCCTCCTCTCCTCTCCTCTCCCTCTCCTTTTCCCTCTCCTCTCCTCTTCCCTCTCCTCTCCTATTCCCTCTCCTATTCCCTCTCCTCTCCTCTTCCCTCTCATTTTCCTCTCCTCTTCCCTCTCCTCTCCTATTCCCTCTCCTATTCCCTCTCCTCTCCTATTCCCTCTCCTTTTCCCTCTCCTTTCCTATTCCCTCTCCCTTTCCCTCTCCTCTCCTCTTCCCTCTCCTTTTCCCTCTCCTCTCCTATTCCCTCTCCTCTCCTCTTCCCTCTCCTTTTCCCTCTCCTCTCCTCTTCCCTCTCCTATTCCCTCTCCTCTTCCCTCTCCTTTTCCCTCTCCTCTCCTTTTTCCTCTCCTTTTCCCTCTCCTCTCCTTTTCCCTCTCCTCTCCTCTTCCCTCTCCTTTTCCCTCTCCTCTCCTCTTCCCTCTCCTATTCCCTCTCCTCTCCTATTCCCTCTCCTATTCCCTCTCCTCTCCTATTCCCTCTCCTCTTCCCTCTCCTCTCCTCTTCCCTCTCCTATTCCCTCTCCTCTTCCCTCTCCTATTCCCTCTCCTCTCCTCTCCTATTCCCTCTCCTCTTTCCTCTCCTCTTCCCTCTCCTCTCCTCTCCTCTCCTCTCCTCTCCTCTCCTCTCCTCTCCTCTCCTCTCCTCTCCTCTCCTCTCCTCTCCTCTCCTCTCCTCTCCTTACCTCTTCCCTCTACTCTTCCCTCTCCTCTTCCCTCTCCTTACCTCTTCCCTCTCCTCTCCTCTTCCCTCTCCTCTTCCCTCTCCTCTTCCCTCTCCTCTTTCCTCTCCTCTCCTCTCCTCTCCCTCTCCTCTCCTCTCCTCTCCTCTCCTCTCCTCTCCTCTCCTCTCCTCTCCTCTCCTCTCCTCTCCTCTTCCCTCTCCTCTCCTCTCCTTACCTCTTTCCTCTCCTCTCCTCTCCTCTCCTCTCCTCTCCTCTCCTCTCCTCTCCTCTCCCTCTCCTCTCCTCTCCTCTCCTCTCCTCTTCCCTCTCCTCTTCCCTCTCCTCTTCCCTCTCCTCTTTCCTCTCCTCTCCTCTCCTCTCCTCTCCTCTCCTATCCTATCCTCTCCTATTCCCTCTCCTCTCCTATTCCCTCTCCTCTCCTATTCCCTCTCCTATTCCCTCTCCTCTCCTATTCCCTCTCCTCTTCCCTCTCCTCTCCTCTTCCCTCTCCTATTCCCTCTCCTCTTCCCTCTCCTATTCCCTCCCCTCTCCTCTCCTATTCCCTCTCCTATTCCCTCTCCTCTCCTATTCCCTCTCCTCTTCCCTCTCCTCTCCTCTTCCCTCTCCTATTCCCTCTCCTCTCCTCTCCTCTCCTCTCCTCTCCTCTCCTCTCCTCTCCTCTCCTCTCCTCTCCTCTCCTCTCCTCTCCTCTCCTCTCCTCTCCTCTCCTCTCCTCTCCTTACCTCTTCCCTCTCTCTTCCCTCTCCTCTTCCCTCTCCTTACCTCTTCCCTCTCCTCTCCTCTTCCCTCTCCTCTTCCCTCTCCTCTTTCCTCTCCTCTCCTCTCCTCTCCTCTCCTCTCTCCTCTCCTCTCCTCTCCTCTCCTCTTCTCCTCTCCTCTCCCTCTCCCTTCCTCTTTCCTCTCCTCTCCTCTCCTCTCCTCTCCTCTCCTCTCCTCTCCTCTCCCTCTCCTCTCCTCTCCTCTCCTCTCCTCTCCTCTCCTCTCCTCTCCTCTCCTCTCCTCTCCTCTCCCTCTCCTCTCCTCTCCCTCTCTCCTCTTCCCTCTCCTCTTCCCTCTCCTCTTCCCTCTCCTCTCCTCTCCTCTCCTCTCCTCTCCCTCTCCTCTCCTCTCCCTCTCCTCTCCTCTCCCTCTCCTCTCCTCTCTCCTCTTCCCTCTCCTCTCCCTCTCCTCTCTCCTCTCCTCTCCTCTCCTCTCCTCTCCTCTCCTCTCCTCTCCTCTCCTCTCCTCTCCCTCTCCTCTCTCTCCTCTCCTCTCCTCTCCTCTCCTCTCCTCTCCTCTCCTATTCCCTCTCCTCTCCTCTCCTCTCCTATTCCCTCTCCTCTCCTATTCCCTCTCCTATTCCCTCTCCTCTCTCTATTCCCTCTCCTCTTCCCTCTCCTCTCCTCTTCCCTCTCCTATTCCCTCTCCTCTTCCCTCTCCTATTCCCTCTCCTCTCCTCTCCTATTCACTCTCCTCTTTCCTCTCCTCTTCCCTCTCCTCTCCTCTCCTCTCCTCTCCTCTCCCTCTCCTCTCCTCTCCTCTCCTCTCCTCTCCTCTCCTCTCCTCTCCTCTCCTCTCCTTACCTCTTCCCTCTACTCGTCCCTCTCCTCTTCCCTCTCCTTACCTCTTCCCTCTCCTCTCCTCTTCCCTCTCCTCTTCCCTCTCCTCTCCTCTCCTCTCCTCTCCTCTCTCTCTCCTCTCCTCTCCTCTCCTCTCCTCTCCCTCTCTCTCCTCTCCTCTCCTCTCCTCTCCCTCTCCTCTCCCTCTCCTCTTCCCTCTCCTCTTTCCTCTCTCCTCTCCTCTCCTCTCCTCTCCTCTCCTCTCCTCTCCTCTCCTCTCCTCTCCTCTCCTCTCCTCTCCTCTCCTCTCCTCTCCTCTCCTCTCCTCTCCTCTCCTCTCCTCTCCTCTCCTCTCCTCTCCTCTCTCCCCAGGGTGTTCATTTGAGACCAGCAGCCATCACCGTCCGATCTATTTCAACAACCAAGGCCAGTCTGTGGAGTGTGTCAACGATGGCTTCAGTTCTTACCTGGTGAGACTTTCAGACAAAAATACTCAACTGTTTATTTATTTTTCCCTCAAGCCTAGTCCTGCTCTAGACAGGATGGTAGGATAACGTCTGGCCACTCTACCATAAAGGCCTGATTGGTGGAGTGCTGCAGAGATGGTTGTCTCTGTCAGGAGCTCTGTCAGAGTGACCATCAGGTTCTTGGTCACCTCCCTGACCAAGGTCCTTCTCCCCCGATTGCTCAGTTTGTCCAGGCAGCCAGCTCTAGGAAGAGTCTTGGTGGTTCCAAACTTCTTCAATTTAAGAATGATGGAGGCCACTGTGTTCTTGGGGACCTTCAATGCTGCAGAAATATTTTGGTACCCTTCCCAATAAATAACACAATCCTGTCTTGGAACTCTACGGGAAATGATGTCAACTTCATGGCTTGGTTTTTGATCGATGGAAATCGAAATCGAGCTAAATTTTCAGTCTCATAACAAAAGGTCTAATACTTATGTAAATATGGTATTTCAGTCATTGTTTTATACATTTCTAAACATTTCTAAAAACCTGTTTTTGCTTTGTCATTATGGGGTAATGTGTGTAGATTGATGAGGGAAAACAATGATTTAATCCATTTTAGAATAAGGCTGTAACGTAAAAAATTAAATAAAAAAATGAGGAAAAAGTCGAGGGGTCTGAATACTGCAAATACAATGAAACAGGAAAATGGTGTAAATGTTACAATTTCACTTATTTTTAACTGTTCCCTTGTTCCACCACTTGTGCCTTGGTCATCACACTGTCACACCTTGATACATCTCACACTGTGCTTGGAAATGGGTGGCAGGGTAGCCTAGTGGTTAGAGCCTTGGTCATCACACTGTCACACCTTGATACATCTCACACTCTGCTTGGAAATGGGTGGCAGGGTAGCCTAGTGGTTAGAGCCTTGGTCATCACACTGTCACACCTTGATACATCTCACACTCTGCTTGGAAATGGGTGGCAGGGTAGCCTAGTGGTTAGAGCGTTGGACTAGTAACAGACACCTTGATACATCTCACACTCTGCTTGGAAATGGGGTGGCAGGGTAGCCTAGTGGTTAGAGCGTTGGACAGGGTAACAGACACCTTGATACATCTCACACTCTGCTTGGAAATGGGTGGCAGGGTAGCCTAGTGGTTAGAGCGTTGGACAGGGTAACAGACACCTTGATACATCTCACACTCTGCTTGGAAATGGGTGGCAGGGTAGCCTAGTGGTTAGAGCGTTGGACTAGTAACAGACACCTTGATACATCTCACACTCTGCTTGGAAATGGGGTGGCAGGGTAGCCTAGTGGTTAGAGCGTTGGACAGGGTAACAGACACCTTGATACATCTCACACTCTGCTTGGAAATGGGGTGGCAGGGTAGCCTAGTGGTTAGAGCGTTGGACTAGTAACAGACACCTTGATACATCTCACACTCTGCTTGGAAATGGGTGGCAGGGTAGCCTAGTGGTTAGAGCGTTGGACTAGTAACAGACACCTTGATACATCTCACACTCTGCTTGGAAATGGGTGGCAGGGTAGCCTAGTGGTTAGAGCGTTGGACTAATAACAGACACCTTGATACATCTCACACTCTGCTTGGAAATGGGGTGGCAGGGTAGCCTAGTGGTTAGAGCGTTGGACAGGGTAACAGACACCTTGATACATCTCACACTGCTTGGAAATGGGGCGGCAGGGTAGCCTAGTGGTTAGAGCGTCGGACTAGTAACAGACATCTTGATACATCTCACACTCTGCTTGGAAATGGGGCGGCAGGGTAGCCTAGTGGTTAGAGCGTTGGACTAGTAACAGACACCTTGATCACACTCTGCTTGGAAATGCTCTGACGAATGGTTTATGCACAGATTTGTTCCTTACGCATGATTGATAAACGAGGCCCCTGGACTGATTTTTATCATGTTGTTGATTTCTGATTGTTTGTTTTGTATGTGCTTTGTTCTTCCCACAATTATGACTGCATGTCTAAGATAATGATGTCGGAGATAGTGATGTCGGAGATGATCATGTCTAAGACAATCCCCATGACTTTCCCTGTCTGTTTCTTGTCAGAGAACAAAGGCCCCTCTGACACGTTCGGACAGCGGCGACTCGGAGGACAACTATGTGCCTATGAACCCAGGCTCATCTCCCCTCAACGCCGCCCAGGCGGACAGCCCCAAAAATATCTACATCCCCATGAGCCCCGGGCCGCACCACTTTGACTTCCCAGGGTTCTCAGCCACGCTACCTGCCCGGAAGGGAAGTACCGGCTCTCTGTGTCACCGACCGGGGAGGCTGAGTGACGTCACACCACCACCTATAAATCGCAACCTCAAACCCAACAGGAAATGTGAGTGTCATGTCTCAGTCTATATGAGGCGTTCAGTGTTCTACTCTTTTGGCTGGGGGGCAGTATTGAGTAGCTTGGATGAATAAGGTGCCCAAAGTAAACGGCCTGCTCTTCAGTCTCAGTCTCAGTCTCTAGTAGTATTGGATAGAAAACAATCTGAAGTTTCTAAAACTGTTTGAATGATGTCTGTGAGTATAACAGAACTCATATGGCAGGCAATAACCTGAGGAGAAATCAAAACAGGAAGTGAGAAATCTGAGGCTGGTATGTACTCAACACAGTTCCCATTGAAATCCCCTTGAGATATGAATGACATATAGAAATGTATAGATATTTGAATGAGGCTTCTACTGTGTTGTGGGACTGAATGACAGCAGAATGAATCAGGTGTCTGGCAGTCTGCCATTTTCTGTTCACACGCATTCCACATGATAGCGACCTGCGTTCAATTGCTCATCAAGACACAAAGGAATACTCCAGTTGGAACTTTATTGAAGATTAATGATAAAAACATCCTAATGATTGATTCTGTACTTAGTTTGAAATGTTTCTTCGACCTGTAATATAACTTTTTGAAGTTTTTGTCCGACGTAACACTGACCAGAACGAGCGTTTGGATATGTATACCAAACTGGCTAACAAAAGTAGCTAATTGGACATAAATAACGGACATTATCTAACAAATCAAGCATTTATTGTGGACCTGGGATTCCTGGGAGTGCATTCTGATGAAGATCATCAAAGGTAAGGGAATATTTAGCATGTAATTTATGGTTTATGTTGACTACAACATGGCGGCTATTTTGACTTGATTGTTCTGAGCGCCGTCTCAGATTATTGCATGGTTTGCTTTTTCCGTAAAGTTTTTAAAAATCTGACACAGCGGTTGCGTTAAGGAGAGGTATATCTATAATTCCATGTTTATAATCATCTACATTTATGATGAGTATTTATGTTGAATCGATGTGGCTTTGCAAACTCACTGGATGTTTTTGGAACTAGTGAACGTAACGCGCCAATGTAATCGAATGTAAACCATTTTTTTATATAAACATGAACTTTATCAAACAAACCATACATGTATTGTGTAACATGAAGTCCTATGAGTGTCATCTGATGAAGATCATCAAAGGTTAGTGATTAATTTTATCTCTATTTGTGCTTTTTGTGACTCCTCTCTTTGGCTAGGAAAATGGCTGTGTTTATTCTGTGGCTTGTTGGTGACCTAACATAATCGTTTGTGTTGCTTTCGCCGTAAATCCTATTTGAAATTGGACACTGGTGGGATTAACAACAATAATACCTTTAAAACCGTATAATATACATGTATGTTTGAGGAATTTTAATTATGAGATTTCTGTTGTTTTGAATGTGGCGCCCTGCACTTTCACTGGCTGTTGTCATATCAATCCCATTAACGGGATTGCAGCCCTAAGAAGTTAACGGGATTGCAGCCCTAAGAAGTTAACGGGATTGCAGCCCTAAGAGGTTTTAAGAGACTCTGTCATGATACCAAACTGTCACATTGTGTCATATTATACATTCTTAGTTTATCATTTTGGAACATTTTGTTTTCTGATTTCTGTCTAAACCCAACAACCCTCTACATTTAGATGTAATATGTTTTCTGTCTAAACCCAACAGCCCTGTACATTTAGAGAACAATTAGACAGTTGAGAAGAAAATGAAGTTGTTTTGTTTGTTTATGTCCTCAGCCAAGCCGACACCTCTGGATCTGAGGAACAATGGCATCATTGATGAGCTCCCATTTAAGAGTCCAATCACCATGTCCTGGACACGACCCATGTGAGTCCCATATCAGTCATACTAGCTACCTGACCCATGTCCCATATCAGTCATACTAGCTACCTGACCCATGTCCCATATCAGTCATACTAGCTACCTGACCCATGTCCCATATCAGTCATACTAGCTACCTGACCCATGTCCCATATCAGTTATACTAGCTACCTGACCCATGTCCCATATCAGTCATACTAGCTACCTGACCCATGTCCCATATCAGTTATACTAGCTACCTGACCAATGTCCCATATTAGTCATACTAGCTACCTGACCCATGTCCCATATCAGTCATACTAGCTACCTGACCCATGTCCCATATCAGTCATACTAGCTACCTGTCCCATATCAGTTATACTAGCTACCTGACCCATGTCCCATATCAGTCATACTAGCTACCTGACCCATGTCCCATATCAGTCATACTAGCTACCTGACCCATGTCCCATATCAGTCATACTAGCTACCTGACCCATGTCCCATATCAGTCATACTAGCTACCTGACCCATGTCCCATATCAGTCATACTAGCTACCTGACCCATGTCCCATATCAGTCATACTAGCTACCTGACCCATGTCCCATATCAGTTATACTAGTTACCTGACCCATGTCCCATATCAGTCATACTAGCTACCTGACCCATGTCCCATATCAGTTATACTAGCTACCTGACCCATGTCCCATATCAGTTATACTAGCTACCTGACCCATGTCCCATATCAGTCATACTAGCTACCTGACCCATGTCCCATATCAGTCATACTAGCTACCTGACCCATGTCCCATATCAGTTATACTAGCTACCTGACCCATGTCCCATATTAGTCATACTAGCTACCTGACCCATGTCCCATATCAGTCATACTAGCTACCTGACCCATGTCCCATATCAGTCATACTAGCTACCTGTCCCATATCAGTCATACTAGCTACCTGACCCATGTCCCATATCAGTTATACTAGCTACCTGACCCATGTCCCATATCAGTCATACTAGCTACCTGACCCATGTCCCATATCAGTCATACTAGCTACCTGACCCATGTCCCATATCAGTCATACTAGCTACCTGACACATGTCCCATATCAGTCATACTAGCTACCTGACCCATGTCCCATATCAGTCATACTAGCTACCTGACCCATGTCCCATATCAGTCATACTAGCTACCTGACCCATGTCCCATATCAGTCATACTAGCTACCTGACCCATGTCCCATATCAGTTATACTAGCTACCTGACCCATGTCCCATATCAGTCATACTAGCTACCTGACCCATGTCCCATATCAGTCATACTAGCTACCTGACCCATGTCCCATATCAGTTATACTAGCTACCTGACCCAAGTCCCATATCAGTCATACTAGCTACCTGACCCATGTCCCATATCAGTTATACTAGCTACCTGACCCATGTCCCATATCAGTCATACTAGCTACCTGACCCATGTCCCATATCAGTCATACTAGCTACCTGACCCATGTCCCATATCAGTCATACTAGCTACCTGACCCATGTCCCATATCAGTTATACTAGCTACCTGACCAATGTCCCATATTAGTCATACTAGCTACCTGACCCATGTCCCATATCAGTCATACTAGCTACCTGACCCATGTCCCATATCAGTCATACTAGCTACCTGTCCCATATCAGTCATACTAGCTACCTGACCCATGTCCCATATCAGTTATACTAGCTACCTGACCCATGTCCCATATCAGTCATACTAGCTACCTGACCCATGTCCCATATCAGTCATACTAGCTACCTGACCCATGTCCCATATCAGTCATACTAGCTACCTGACCCATGTCCCATATCAGTCATACTAGCTACCTGTCCCATATCAGTCATACTAGCTACCTGACCCATGTCCCATATCAGTTATACTAGCTACCTGACCCAAGTCCCATATCAGTCATACTAGCTACCTGACCCATGTCCCATATCAGTTATACTAGCTACCTGACCCATGTCCCATATCAGTCATACTAGCTACCTGACCCATGTCCCATATCAGTCATACTAGCTACCTGACCCATGTCCCATATCAGTCATACTAGCTACCTGACCCATGTCCCATATCAGTCATACTAGCTACCTGACCCATGTCCCATATCAGTCATACTAGCTACCTGACCCATGTCCCATATCAGTCATACTAGCTACCTGACCCATGTCCCATATCAGTTATACTAGCTACCTGACCCATGTCCCATATCAGTCATACTAGCTACCTGACCCATGTCCCATATCAGTCATACTAGCTACCTGACCCATGTCCCATATCAGTTATACTAGTTACCTGACCCATGTCCCATATCAGTCATACTAGCTACCTGACCCATGTCCCATATCAGTTATACTAGCTACCTGTCCCATGTCCCATATCAGTTATACTAGCTACCTGACCCATGTCCCATATCAGTCATACTAGCTACCTGACCCATATCAGTCATACTAGCTACCTGACCCATGTCCCATATCAGTTATACTAGCTACCTGACCCATGTCCCATATCAGTCATACTAGCTACCTGACCCATGTCCCATATCAGTTATACTAGCTACCTGACCCATGTCCCATATCAGTCATACTAGCTACCTGACCCATGTCCCATATCAGTCATACTAGCTACCTGACCCATGTCCCATATCAGTCATACTAGCTACCTGACCCATGTCCCATATCAGTCATACTAGCTACCTGACCCATGTCCCATATCAGTTATACTAGCTACCTGACCCATGTCCCATATCAGTCATACTAGCTACCTGACCCATGTCCCATATCAGTCATACTAGCTACCTGACCCATGTCCCATATCAGTTATACTAGTTACCTGACCCATGTCCCATATCAGTCATACTAGCTACCTGACCCATGTCCCATATCAGTTATACTAGCTACCTTATCCATGTCCCATATCAGTTATACTAGCTACCTGACCCATGTCCCATATCAGTCATACTAGCTACCTGACCCATGTCCCATATCAGTCATACTAGCTACCTGACCCATGTCCCATATCAGTTATACTAGCTACCTGACCCATGTCCCATATTAGTCATACTAGCTACCTGACCCATGTCCCATATCAGTCATACTAGCTACCTGACCCATGTCCCATATCAGTCATACTAGCTACCTGTCCCATATCAGTCATACTAGCTACCTGACCCATGTCCCATATCAGTTATACTAGCTACCTGACCCATGTCCCATATCAGTCATACTAGCTACCTGACCCATGTCCCATATCAGTCATACTAGCTACCTGACCCATGTCCCATATCAGTCATACTAGCTACCTGACCCATGTCCCATATCAGTCATACTAGCTACCTGACCCATATCAGTCATACTAGCTACCTGACCCATGTCCCATATCAGTTATACTAGCTACCTGACCCATGTCCCATATCAGTCATACTAGCTACCTGACCCATGTCCCATATCAGTCCTACTAGCTACCTGACCCATGTCCCATATCAGTCATACTAGCTACCTGACCCATGTCCCATATCAGTCATACTAGCTACCTGACCCATGTCCCATATCAGTCATACTAGCTACCTGACCCATGTCCCATATCAGTTATACTAGCTACCTTATCCATGTCCCATATCAGTTATACTAGCTACCTGACCCATGTCCCATATCAGTCATACTAGCTACCTGACCCATGTCCCATATCAGTCATACTAGCTACCTGACCCATGTCCCATATCAGTTATACTAGCTACCTGACCCATGTCCCATATTAGTCATACTAGCTACCTGACCCATGTCCCATATCAGTCATACTAGCTACCTGACCCATGTCCCATATCAGTCATACTAGCTACCTGTCCCATATCAGTCATACTAGCTACCTGACCCATGTCCCATATCAGTTATACTAGCTACCTGACCCATGTCCCATATCAGTCATACTAGCTACCTGACCCATGTCCCATATCAGTCATACTAGCTACCTGACCCATGTCCCATATCAGTCATACTAGCTACCTGACCCATGTCCCATATCAGTCATACTAGCTACCTGACCCATGTCCCATATCAGTCATACTAGCTACCTGACCCATGTCCCATATCAGTCATACTAGCTACCTGACCCATGTCCCATATCAGTCATACTAGCTACCTGACCCATGTCCCATATCAGTTATACTAGCTACCTGACCCAAGTCCCATATCAGTCATACTAGCTACCTGACCCATGTCCCATATCAGTTATACTAGCTACCTGACCCATGTCCCATATCAGTCATACTAGCTACCTGACCCATGTCCCATATCAGTCATACTAGCTACCTGACCCATGTCCCATATCAGTCATACTAGCTACCTGACCCATGTCCCATATCAGTTATACTAGCTACCTGACCCATGTCCCATATCAGTCATACTAGCTACCTGACCCATGTCCCATATCAGTCATACTAGCTACCTGACCCATGTCCCATATCAGTTATACTAGCTACCTGACCCATGTCCCATATCAGTCATACTAGCTACCTGTCCCATATCAGTCATACTAGCTACCTGACCCATGTCCCATATCAGTCATACTAGCTACCTGACCCATGTCCCATATCAGTCATACTAGCTACCTGACCCATGTCCCATATCAGTCATACTAGCTACCTGACCCATGTCCCATATCAGTCATACTAGCTACCTGACCCATGTCCCATATCAGTCATACTAGCTACCTGACCCATGTCCCATATCAGTCATACTAGCTACCTGACCCATGTCCCATATCAGTCATACTAGCTACCTGACCCATGTCCCATATCAGTCATACTAGCTACCTGACCCATGTCCCATATCAGTTATACTAGCTACCTGACCCATGTCCCATATCAGTCATACTAGCTACCTGACCCATGTCCCATATCAGTCATACTAGCTACCTGACCCATGTCCCATATCAGTTATACTAGCTACCTGACCCAAGTCCCATATCAGTCATACTAGCTACCTGACCCATGTCCCATATCAGTTATACTAGCTACCTGACCCATGTCCCATATCAGTCATACTAGCTACCTGACCCATGTCCCATATCAGTCATACTAGCTACCTGACCCATGTCCCATATCAGTCATACTAGCTACCTGACCCATGTCCCATATCAGTCATACTAGCTACCTGACCCATGTCCCATATCAGTCATACTAGCTACCTGACCCATGTCCCATATCAGTCATACTAGCTACCTGACCCATGTCCCATATCAGTTATACTAGCTACCTGACCCATGTCCCATATCAGTTATACTAGCTACCTGACCCATGTCTCATATCAGTTATTCTAGCTACCTGACCCATGTCCCATATCAGTTATTCTAGCTACCTGACCCATGTCCCATATCAGTCATACTAGCTACCTGACCCATGTCCCATATCAGTCATACTAGCTAGTCGGTGTGCTCACCATAACCGTTTTTTAATGGTATCCTCTTTAGTCACCAATATATTATTTAGAGAACCTTGCTGTTCCTTATTTTAGTTACACTCACAGTCCTCTCTCTCCTCCCAGGCCTCCCTGGTCTGAGTAGTACTGCCATAGTGGTCAGAATGTGGAGTCACTCAGTCCTCTCTCTCCTCCCAGGCTTCCCTGGTCTGAGTAGTACTGCCATAGGGGTCAGAATGTGGAGTCACTCACAGTCCTCTCTCTCCTCCCAGGCCTCCCTTGTCTGAGTAGTACTGCCATAGGGGTCAGAATGTGGAGTCACCCACAGTCCTCTCTCTCCTCCCAGGCCTCCCTGGTCTGAGTAGTACTGCCATAGGGGTCAGAATGTGGAGTCACTCACAGTCCTCTCTCTCCTCCCAGGCCTATGAACTCAGGTGGCATGTCCTCCCAGCACTGTAGACCCATCTCCACCCAGAGTATCACCAGCACTGACTCCGCAGACAGCGAGGAGAACTACGTAGCCATGGTGAGTCCCTACAACAGGACAAATGCACCCTATACCCTATGTAGTTCACTACTTTTCATCAGTGCCCCATAGGGAATAGGGTGCCATTTGGGATTTAATTTACTGAGCTGACATACTGTAGTGGAGGACACAGGGCTATAAGTAGCACTATATAGGGAATAGCCATTTGGGATGCTGACATACTGTAGTAGAGGAAACAGGGCTATAAGTAGCACTATGTAGGGAATTGGGTGCCATTTGGGACTGCAGCTCAGTATACTATGTTTTGTCTTTATGATAGGATATAATTCAACGTTTTCCCATTAACTTGGCCTCAGTTTATCCTGGACATGTTCCATGTAAACATTATAAACTTCCTGAGCCTGTGCAGCGCATTCGGAAAGAATTCAGACCCCTTGACTTTTTACACATTTTGTTACTTTACAGCCTTATTCTACAATTCAATTGATTAAAAAAATTTATATAAAATAATAATAATAATGTCATTATGGGGTATTGTGTGTAGATTGATGAGGGGGAATAAGGCTGTAACGTAACAAAATGTGGAAAAAGTCAAGGGGTCTGAATACTGTATAGTGTATTTGTCTTGGTTAATGAGTGTATTACCTTTGTATGGGCCGCAGTTAGTCTTGAAGAGGGTTACTATAAAGAATATCAGGGTTACTATGAAGTATCTGAGGTATATCAGGGTTACTATGAAGTATCTGAGGTATATCTACAGCCCGGGGTTACTATGAAGTATCTGAGGTATTTCAGGGTTACTATGAAGTATCTGAGGTATATCTAGACCCCAGGGTTACTATGAAGTATCTGAGGTATATCAGGGTTACTATGAAGTATCTGAGGTATATCGGGGTTACTATGAAGTATCTGAGGTATATCAGGGTTACTATGAAGTATCTGAGGTATATCTACAGCCCAGGGTTACTATGAAGTAAGTATCTGAGGTATATCTACAGCCCAGGGTTACTATGAAGTATCTGAGGTATATCTATAGCCCAGGGTTACTATGAAGTATCTGAGGTATATCTACAGCCCAGGGTTACTATGAAGTATCTGAGGTATATCAGGGTTACTATGAAGTATCTGAGGTATATCTACAGCCCAGGGTTACTATGAAGTATCTGAGGTATATCTACAGCCCAGGGTTACTATGAAGTATCTGAGGTATATCAGGGTTACTATGAAGTATCTGGGGTATATCAGGGTTACTATGAAGTATCTGAGGTATATCTACAGCCCAGGGTTACTATGAAGTATCTGAGGTATATCAGGGTTACTATGAAGTATCTGAGGTATATCTACAGCCCAGGTTACTATGAAGTATCTGAGGTATTTCAGGGTTACTATGAAGTATCTGAGGTATATCTACAGCCCAGGGTTACTATGAAGTATCTGAGGTATATCTAGAGCCCAGAGTTACAATGAAGTATCTGAGGTATATCTACAGCCCGGGGTTACTATGAAGTATCTGAGGTATATCAGGGTTACTATGAAGTATCTGAGGTATATCTACAGCCCAGGGTTACTATGAAGTATCTGAGGTATATCAGGGTTACTATGAAGTATCTGGGGTATATCAGAGTTACTATGAAGTATCTGAGGTATATCTACAGCCCAGGGTTACTATGAAGTATCTGAGGTATATCAGGGTTACTATGAAGTATCTGAGGTATATCAGGGTTACTATGAAGTATCTGAGGTATAGCTACAGCCCAGGTTACTATGAAGTATCTGAGGTATATCTATAGCCCAGTGTTACTATGAAGTATCTGAGGTATATCTACAGCCCAGGGTTACTATGAAGTATCTGAGGTATATCTACAGCCCAGATTACTATGAAGTATCTGAGGTATATCTACAGCCCAGGGTTACTATGAAGTATCTGAGGTATATCTAGAGCCCAGGGTTACTATGAAGTATCTGAGGTATATCAGGGTTACTATGAAGTATCTGAGGTATATCTACAGCCCAGGGTTACTATGAAGTATCTGAGGTATATCTACAGCCCACGGTTACTATGAAGTATCTGAGGTATATCTACAGCCCAGAGTTACTATGAAGTATCTGAGGTATATCTACTGCCCAGGGTTACTATGAAGTATCTGAGGTATATCTACAGCCCAGATTTACTATGAAGTATCTGAGGTATATCTACAGCCCAGGGTTACTATGAAGTATCTGAGGTATATCTAGAGCCCAGGGTTACTATGAAGTATCTGAGGTATATCAGGGTTACTATGAAGTATCTGAGGTATATCTACAGCCCGGGGTTACTATGAAGTATCTGAGGTATTTCAGGGTTACTATGAAGTATCTGAGGTATATCTAGACCCCAGGGTTACTATGAAGTATCTGAGGTATATCAGGGTTACTATGAAGTATCTGACGTATATTGGGGTTACTATGAAGTATCTGAGGTATATCAGGGTTACTATGAAGTATCTGAGGTATATCAGGGTTACTATGAAGTATCTGAGGTATATCTACAGCCCAGGGTTACTATAAAGTATATCAGGGTTACTATGAAGTATCTGAGGTATATCTACAGCCCGGGGTTACTATGAAGTATCTGAGGCATATCAGGGTTACTATGAAGGATCTGAGGTATATCAGGGTTACTATGAAGTATCTGAGGTATATCTACAGCCCAGGGTTACTATGAAGTATCTGAGGTATGTCTACAGCCCAGATTTACTATGAAGTATCTGAGGTATATCTACAGCCCAGGGTTACTATGAAGTATCTGAGGTATATCTACAGCCCAGGGTTACTATGAAGTATCTGAGGTATATCTACAGCCTGGGGTTACTATGAAGTATCTGAGGTATATCAGGGTTACTATGAAGTATCTGGGGTATATCAGGGTTACTATGAAGTATCTGAGGTATAGCTACAGCCCAGAGTTACTAGGAAGTATCTGAGGTATATCTATAGCCCAGGGTTACTATGAAGTATCTGAGGTATATCTACAGCCCAGGTTACTATGAAGTATCTGAGGTATATCTACTGCCCAGAGTTACTATGAAGTATCTGAGGTATGTCTACAGCCCAGATTTACTATGAAGTATCTGAGGTATATCTACAGCCCAGGGTTACTATGAAGTATATGAGGTATATCTACAGCCCAGGGTTACTATGAAGTATCTGAGGTATATCAGGGTTACTATGAAGTATCTGAGGTATATCTACAGCCCGGGGTTACTATGAAGTATCTGAGGCATATCAGGGTTACTATGAAGTATCTGAGGTATATCTTACTATGAAGTATCTGAGGTATTTCAGGGTTACTATGAAGTATCTGAGGTATGTCTACAGCCCAGGGTTACTATGAAGTATCTGAGGTATATCTACAGCCCAGGGTTACTATGAAGTATCTGAGGTATATCAGGGTTACTATGAAGTATCTGAGGTATATCGGGGTTACTATGAAGTATCTGAGGTATTTCAGGGTTACTATGAAGTATCTGAGGTATATCTACAGCCCAGGGTTACTATGAAGTATCTGAGGTATATCTAGAGCCCAGAGTTACAATGAAGTATCTGAGGTATATCTACAGCCCGGGGTTGCTATGAAGTATCTGAGGTATATCAGGGTTACTATGAAGTATCTGAGGTATATCTACAGCCCAGGGTTACTATGAAGTATCTGAGGTATATCAGGGTTACTATGAAGTATCTGGGGTATATCAGGGTTACTATGAAGTATCTGAGGTATATCTACAGCCCAGGGTTACTATGAAGTATCTGAGGTATATCAGGGTTACTATGAAGTATCTGAGGTATATCAGGGTTACTATGAAGTATCTGAGGTATAGCTACAGCCCAGAGTTACTGTGAAGTATCTGAGGTATATCTATAGCCCAGGGTTACTATGAAGTATCTGAGGTATATCTACAGCCCAGGTTACTATGAAGTATCTGAGGTATATCTACAGCCCAGGGTTACTATGAAGTATCTGAGGTATGTCTACAGCCCAGATTACTATGAAGTATCTGAGGTATATCTACAGCCCAGGGTTACTATGAAGTATCTGAGGTATATCTAGAGCCCAGGGTTACTATGAAGTATCTGAGGTATATCAGGGTTACTATGAAGTATCTGAGGTATATCTACAGCCCAGGGTTACTATGAAGTATCTGAGGTATATCTACAGCCCACGGTTACTATGACGTATCTGAGGTATATCTACAGCCCAGGGTTACTATGAAGTATCTGAGGTATATCTACAGCCCAGAGTTACTATGAAGTATCTGAGGTATATCTACAGCCCATGGTTACTATGACGTATCTGAGGTATATCTACAGCCCAGGGTTACTATGAAGTATCTGAGGTATATCTAGAGCCCAGGGTTACTATGAAGTATCTGAGGTATATCAGGGTTACTTTGAAGTATCTGAGGTATATCTACAGCCCGGGGTTACTATGAAGTATCTGAGGTATTTCAGGGTTACTATGAAGTATCTGAGGTATATCTAGACCCCAGGGTTACTATGAAGTATCTGAGGTATATCAGGGTTACTATGAAGTATCTGACGTATATTGGGGTTACTATGAAGTATCTGAGGTATATCAGGGTTACTATGAAGTATCTGAGGTATAGCTACAGCCCAGGGTTACTATGAAGTATCTGAGGTATATCTATAGCCCAGGGTTACTATGAAGTATCTGAGGTATATCTACAGCCCAGGGTTACTATGAAGTATCTGAGGTATATCTATAGCCCAGTGTTACTATGAAGTATCTGAGGTATATCTATAGCCCAGGGTTACTATGAAGTATCTGAGGTATATCTAGAGCCCAGGGTTACTATGAAGTATCTGAGGTATATCTACAGCCCAGGGTTACTATGAAGTATCTGAGGTATATCAGAGTTACTATGAAGTATCTGAGGTATATCAGGGTTACTATGAAGTATCTGAGTATATCAGGTTACTATGAAGTATCTGAGGTATATCAGAGTTACTATGAAGTATCTGAGGTATATCTACAGCCCAGGGTTACTATGAAGTATCTGAGGTATATCAGGGTTACTATGAAGTATCTGAGGTATATCAGGGTTACTATGAAGTATCTGAGGTATAGCTACAGCCCAGAGTTACTATGAAGTATCTGAGGTATATCTACAGCCCAGGGTTACTATGAAGTATCTGAGGTATATCTACAGCCCAGATTTACTATGAAGTATCTGAGGTATATCTACAGCCCAGGGTTACTATGAAGTATCTGAGGTATATCTAGAGCCCAGGGTTACTATGAAGTATCTGAGGTATATCAGGGTTACTATGAAGTATCTGAGGTATATCTACAGCCCAGGGTTACTATGAAGTATCTGAGGTATATCTACAGCCCAGGTTACTATGAAGTATCTGAGGTATATCTACAGCCCAGAGTTACTATGAAGTATCTGAGGTATATCTACAGCCCAGGGTTACTATGAAGTATCTGAGGTATGTCTACAGCCCAGATTTACTATGAAGTATCTGAGGTATATCTACAGCCCAGGGTTACTATGAAGTATCTGAGGTATATCTAGAGCCCAGGGTTACTATGAAGTATCTGAGGTATATCAGGGTTACTATGAAGTATCTGAGGTATATTGGGGTTACTATGAAGTATCTGAGGTATATCAGGGTTACTATGAAGTATCTGAGGTATATCTATAGCCCAGGGTTACTATGAAGTATCTGAGGTATATCAGGTTACTATGAAGTATCTGACGTATATTGGGGTTACTATGAAGTATCTGAGGTATATCAGGGTTACTATGAAGTATCTGAGGTATATCTATAGCCCAGGGTTACTATGAAGTATCTGAGGTATATCTACAGCCCAGGGTTACTATAAAGTATATCAGGGTTACTATGAAGTATCTGAGGTATATCTACAGCCCGGGGTTACTATGAAGTATCTGAGGCATATCAGGGTTACTATGAAGGATCTGAGGTATATCAGGGTTACTATGAAGTATCTGAGGTATATCTACAGCCCAGGGTTACTATGAAGTATCTGAGGTATATCTACAGCCCAGGGTTACTATGAAGTATCTGAGGTATATCAGGGTTACTATGAAGTATCTGGGGTATATCAGGGTTACTATGAAGTATCTGAGGTATATCTACAGCCCAGGGTTACTATGAAGTATCTGAGGTATATCAGGGTTACTATGAAGTATCTGGGGTATATCAGGGTTACTATGAAGTATCTGAGGTATATCTACAGCCCAGAGTTACTATGAAGTATCTGAGGTATATCTATAGCCCAGGGTTACTATGAAGTATCTGAGGTATATCTACAGCCCAGGTTACTATGAAGTATCTGAGGTATATCTACAGCCCAGGGTTACTATGAAGTATCTGAGGTATATCTACAGCCCAGGGTTACTATGAAGTATCTGAGGTATATCAGGGTTACTATGAAGTATCTGAGGTATATCTACAGCCCAGGGTTACTATGAAGTATCTGAGGTATATCAGGGTTACTATGAAGTATCTGAGGTATATCTACAGCCCGGGGTTACTATGAAGTATCTGAGGCATATCAGGGTTACTATGAAGTATCTGAGGTATATCGGGGTTACTATGAAGTATCTGAGGTATTTCAGGGTTACTATGAAGTATCTGAGGTATGTCTACAGCCCAGGGTTACTATGAAGTATCTGAGGTATATCTACAGCCCAGGGTTACTATGAAGTATCTGAGGTATATCAGGGTTACTATGAAGTATCTGAGGTATATCTTACTATGAAGTATCTGAGGTATTTCAGGGTTACTATGAAGTATCTGAGGTATATCTACAGCCCAGGGTTACTATGAAGTATCTGAGGTATATCTAGAGCCCAGAGTTACTATGAAGTATCTGAGGTATATCTACAGCCCAGGCTATGAAGTATCTGAAGTATATCTGGGTATATCTGAGGTATATCTAGCCCAGGGTTACTATGAAGTATCTGAGGTATATCAGGGTTACTATGAAGTATCTGAGGTATATCTACAGCCCAGGGTTACTATGAAGTATCTGAGGTATATCAGGGTTACTATGAAGTATCTGGGGTATATCAGGGTTACTATGAAGTATCTGAGGTATATCAGGGTTACTATGAAGTATCTGAGGTATAGCTACAGCCCAGAGTTACTGTGAAGTATCTGAGGTATATCTATAGCCCAGGGTTACTATGAAGTATCTGAGGTATATCTACAGCCCAGAGTTACTATGAAGTATCTGAGGTATATCTACAGCCCAGGGTTACTATGAAGTATCTGAGGTATGTCTACAGCCCAGATTTACTATGAAGTATCTGAGGTATATCTACAGCCCAGGGTTACTATGAAGTATCTGAGGTATATCTAGAGCCCAGGGTTACTATGAAGTATCTGAGGTATATCAGGGTTACTATGAAGTATCTGAGGTATATCTACAGCCCAGGGTTACTATGAAGTATCTGAGGTATATCTACAGCCCAGGTTACTATGAAGTATCTGAGGTATATCTACAGCCCAGGGTTACTATGAAGTATCTGAGGTATATCTACAGCCCAGAGTTACTATGAAGTATCTGAGGTATATCTACAGCCCAGGTTACTATGAAGTATCTGAGGTATATCTACAGCCCAGGGTTACTATGAAGTATCTGAGGTATATCTAGAGCCCAGGGTTACTATGAAGTATCTGAGGTATATCAGGGTTACTATGAAGTATCTGAGGTATATCTACAGCCCGGGGTTACTATGAAGTATCTGAGGTATATCTAGACCCCAGGGTTACTATGAAGTATCTGAGGTATATCAGGGTTACTATGAAGTATCTGAGGTATATCTACAGCCCAGGGTTACTATGAAGTATCTGAGGTATATCTACAGCCCAGGGTTACTATAAAGAAGTATATCTGAGGTTACTATCTATCTGAGGTATATCAGGGTTACTATGAAGTATCTGAGGTATATCTAGCCCAGGTTACTATGAAGTATCTGAGGTATATCTACAGCCCAGGGTTACTATGAAGTATCTGAGGTATATCTACAGCCCAGGGTTACTATGAAGTATCTGAGGCATATCAGGGTTACTATGAAGGATCTGAGGTTATCAGGGTTACTATGAAGTATCTGAGGTATATCTACAGCCCAGGGTTACTATGAAGTATCTGAGGTATATCTAGGGTTACTATGAAGTATCTGAGGTATATCTATAGCCCAGGGTTACTATGAAGTATCTGAGGTATATCTACAGCCCAGGGTTACTATGAAGTATCTGAGGTATATCAGGGTTACTATGAAGTATCTGAGGTATATCAGGGTTACTATGAAGTATCTGAGGTATATCAGGGTTACTATGAAGTATCTGAGGTATAGCTACAGCCCAGAGTTACTATGAAGTATCTGAGGTATATCTATAGCCCAGGGTTACTATGAAGTATCTGAGGTATATCTACAGCCCAGAGTTACTATGAAGTATCTGAGGTATATCTACTGCCCAGAGTTACTATGAAGTATCTGAGGTATGTCTACAGCCCAGATTTACTATGAAGTATCTGAGGTATATCTACAGCCCAGGGTTACTATGAAGTATCTGAGGTATATCTACAGCCCAGGGTTACTATGAAGTATCTGAGGTATATCAGGGTTACTATGAAGTATCTGAGGTATATCTACAGCCCGGGGTTACTATGAAGTATCTGAGGCATATCAGGGTTACTATGAAGTATCTGAGGTATATCGGGGTTACTATGAAGTATCTGAGGTATTTCAGGGTTACTATGAAGTATCTGAGGTATGTCTACAGCCCAGGGTTACTATGAAGTATCTGAGGTATATCTACAGCCCAGGGTTACTATGAAGTATCTGAGGTATATCAGGGTTACTATGAAGTATCTGAGGTATATCGGGGTTACTATGAAGTATCTGAGGTATTTCAGGGTTACTATGAAGTATCTGAGGTATATCTACAGCCCAGGGTTACTATGAAGTATCTGAGGTATATCTAGAGCCCAGAGTTACAATGAAGTATCTGAGGTATATCTACAGCCCGGGGTTACTATGAAGTATCTGAGGTATATCAGGGTTACTATGAAGTATCTGAGGTATATCTACAGCCCAGGGTTACTATGAAGTATCTGAGGTATATCAGGGTTACTATGAAGTATCTGGGGTATATCAGGGTTACTATGAAGTATCTGAGGTATATCTACAGCCCAGGGTTACTATGAAGTATCTGAGGTATATCAGGGTTACTATGAAGTATCTGAGGTATATCAGGGTTACTATGAAGTATCTGAGGTATAGCTACAGCCCAGAGTTACTGTGAAGTATCTGAGGTATATCTATAGCCCAGGGTTACTATGAAGTATCTGAGGTATATCTACAGCCCAGAGTTACTATGAAGTATCTGAGGTATATCTACAGCCCAGGGTTACTATGAAGTATCTGAGGTATGTCTACAGCCCAGATTTACTATGAAGTATCTGAGGTATATCTACAGCCCAGGGTTACTATGAAGTATCTGAGGTATATCTAGAGCCCAGGGTTACTATGAAGTATCTGAGGTATATCAGGGTTACTATGAAGTATCTGAGGTATATCTACAGCCCAGGGTTACTATGAAGTATCTGAGGTATATCTACAGCCCAGGGTTACTATGAAGTATCTGAGGTATATCTACAGCCCAGGGTTACTATGAAGTATCTGAGGTATATCTAGGCCCAGTTACTATGAAGTATCTGAGGTATATCTACAGCCCAGGTTACTATGAAGTATCTGAGGTATATCTACAGCCCAGGGTTACTATGAAGTATCTGAGGTATATCTAGAGCCCAGGGTTACTATGAAGTATCTGAGGTATATCAGGGTTACTATGAAGTATCTGAGGTATATCTACAGCCCAGGTTTACTATGAAGTATCTGAGGTATATCTACAGCCCAGGGTTACTATAAAGTATATCAGGGTTACTATGAAGTATCTGAGGTATATCTACAGCCCAGGGTTACTATGAAGTATCTGAGGTATATCTATAGCCCAGTGTTACTTACTGAAGTATCTGAGGTATATCTACAGCCCAGGGTTACTATGAAGTATCTGAGGTATATCTAGAGCCCAGGGTTACTATGAAGTATCTGAGGTATATCTACAGCCCAGGGTTACTATGAAGTATCTGAGGTATATCAGCCCAGTTACTATGAAGTATCTGAGGTATATCAGGGTTACTATGAAGTATCTGGGGTATATCAGGGTTACTATGAAGTATCTGAGGTATATCTTACTAGAAGTATCTGAGGTATATCTACAGCCCAGTTACTATGAAGTATCTGAGGTATATCAGGGTTACTAGAAGTATCTGAGGTATATCAGGGTTACTATGAAGTATCTGAGGTATATCAGCCCAGGTTACTATGAAGTATCTGAGGTATATCTACAGCCCAGGGTTACTATGAAGTATCTGAGGTATATCTATAGCCCAGGGTTACTATGAAGTATCTGAGGTATATCTACAGCCCAGGGTTACTATGAAGTATCTGAGGTATATCTAGAGCCCAGGGTTACTATGAAGTATCTGAGGTATATCAGGGTTACTATGAAGTATCTGAGGTATATCTACAGCCCAGGGTTACTATGAAGTATCTGAGGTATATCTATAGCCCAGGGTTACTATGAAGTATCTGAGGTATATCTACAGCCCAGAGTTACTATGAAGTATCTGAGGTATATCTACTGCCCAGGGTTACTATGAAGTATCTGAGGTATATCTACAGCCCAGATTTACTATGAAGTATCTGAGGTATATCTACAGCCCAGGGTTACTATGAAGTATCTGAGGTATATCTAGAGCCCAGGGTTACTATGAAGTATCTGAGGTATATCAGGGTTACTAGAAGTATCTGAGGTATATCCAGCCCGGGGTTACTATGAAGTATCTGAGGTATTTCAGGGTTACTATGAAGTATCTGAGGTATATCTAGAGCCCAGGGTTACTATGAAGTATCTGAGGTATATCAGGGTTACTATGAAGTATCTCGAGGTATATTGGGGTTACTATGAAGTATCTGAGGTATATCAGGGTTACTATGAAGTATCTGAGGTATATCTATAGCCCAGGGTTACTATGAAGTATCTGAGGTATATCTACAGCCCAGGGTTACTTAAAGTATATCAGGGTTACTGAAGTATCTGAGGTATATCTACAGCCCAGGGTTACTATGAAGTATCTGACGTATATTGGGGTTACTATGAAGTATCTGAGGTATATCAGGGTTACTATGAAGTATCTGAGGTATATCTACAGCCCAGGGTTACTATGAAGTATCTGAGGTATATCTATAGCCCAGGGTTACTATGAAGTATCTGAGGTATATCTATAGCCCAGGGTTACTATGAAGTATCTGAGGTATATCTAGAGCCCAGGGTTACTATGAAGTATCTGAGGTATATCTACAGCCCGGGGTTACTATGAAGTATCTGAGGTATATCAGGGTTACTATGAAGTATCTGGGGTATATCAGGGTTACTATGAAGTATCTGAGGTATCTACAGCCCAGAGTTACTATGAAGTATCTGAGGTATATCTATAGCCCAGGGTTACTATGAAGTATCTGAGGTATATCTACAGCCCAGAGTTACTATGAAGTATCTGAGGTATATCTACAGCCCAGGTTACTATGAAGTATCTGAGGTATATCTACAGCCCAGATTTACTATGAAGTATCTGAGGTATATCTACAGCCCAGGGTTACTATGAAGTATCTGAGGTATATCTACAGCCCAGGGTTACTATGAAGTATCTGAGGTATATCAGGGTTACTATGAAGTATATGAGGTATATCTACAGCCCAGGGTTACTATGAAGTATCTGAGGCATATCAGGGTTACTATGAAGTATCTGAGGTATATTTACTATGAAGTATCTGAGGTATTTCAGGGTTACTATGAAGTATCTGAGGTATGTCTACAGCCCAGGGTTACTATGAAGTATCTGAGGTATATCTACAGCCCAGGGTTACTATGAAGTATCTGAGGTATATCAGGGTTACTATGAAGTATCTGAGGTATATCGGGGTTACTATGAAGTATCTGAGGTATTTCAGGGTTACTATGAAGTATCTGAGGTATATCTACAGCCCAGGGTTACTATGAAGTATCTGAGGTATATCTAGAGCCCAGAGTTACAATGAAGTATCTGAGGTATATCTACAGCCCGGGGTTACTATGAAGTATCTGAGGTATATCAGGGTTACTATGAAGTATCTGAGGTATATCTACAGCCCAGGGTTACTATGAAGTATCTGAGGTATATCAGGGTTACTATGAAGTATCTGGGGTATATCAGGGTTACTATGAAGTATCTGAGGTATATCTACAGCCCAGGGTTACTATGAAGTATCTGAGGTATATCAGGGTTACTATGAAGTATCTGAGGTATATCAGGGTTACTATGAAGTATCTGAGGTATAGCTACAGCCCAGAGTTACTGTGAAGTATCTGAGGTATATCTATAGCCCAGGGTTACTATGAAGTATCTGAGGTATATCTACAGCCCAGAGTTACTATGAAGTATCTGAGGTATATCTACAGCCCAGGGTTACTATGAAGTATCTGAGGTATGTCTACAGCCCAGATTTACTATGAAGTATCTGAGGTATATCTACAGCCCAGGGTTACTATGAAGTATCTGAGGTATATCTAGAGCCCAGGGTTACTATGAAGTATCTGAGGTATATCAGGGTTACTATGAAGTATCTGAGGTATATCTACAGCCCAGGGTTACTATGAAGTATCTGAGGTATATCTACAGCCCACGGTTACTATGAAGTATCTGAGGTATATCTACAGCCCAGGGTTACTATGAAGTATCTGAGGTATATCTACAGCCCAGGGTTACTATGAAGTATCTGAGGTATATCTAGAGCCCAGGGTTACTATGAAGTATCTGAGGTATATCTACAGCCCAGGGTTACTATGAAGTATCTGAGGTATATCTAGAGCCCAGGGTTACTATGAAGTATCTGAGGTATATCAGGGTTACTTTGAAGTATCTGAGGTATATCTACAGCCCGGGGTTACTATGAAGTATCTGAGGTATTTCAGGGTTACTATGAAGTATCTGAGGTATATCTAGACCCCAGGGTTACTATGAAGTATCTGAGGTATATCAGGGTTACTATGAAGTATCTGAGGTATATCTACAGCCCAGGGTTACTATGAAGTATCTGAGGTATATCTACAGCCCAGGGTTACTATAAAGATATCAGGGTTACTATCTGAGGTATATCTACAGCCCAGGGTTACTATGAAGTATCTGAGGTATATCAGGGTTACTATGAAGGATCTGAGGTATATCAGGGTTACTATGAAGTATCTGAGGTATATCTACAGCCCAGGGTTACTATGAAGTATCTGAGGTATATCTATAGCCCAGTGTTACTATGAAGTATCTGAGGTATATCTATAGCCCAGGGTTACTATGAAGTATCTGAGGTATATCTAGAGCCCAGGGTTACTATGAAGTATCTGAGGTATATCTACAGCCCAGGGTTACTATGAAGTATCTGAGGTATATCAGAGTTACTATGAAGTATCTGAGGTATATCTACAGCCCGGGGTTACTATGAAGTATCTGAGGTATATCAGGGTTACTATGAAGTATCTGGGGTATATCAGGGTTACTATGAAGTATCTGAGGTATATCAGAGTTACTATGAAGTATCTGAGGTATATCTACAGCCCAGGGTTACTATGAAGTATCTGAGGTATATCAGGGTTACTATGAAGTATCTGAGGTATATCAGGGTTACTATGAAGTATCTGAGGTATAGCTACAGCCCAGAGTTACTATGAAGTATCTGAGGTATATCTATAGCCCAGGGTTACTATGAAGTATCTGAGGTATATCTACAGCCCAGAGTTACTATGAAGTATCTGAGGTATATCTACTGCCCAGGGTTACTATGAAGTATCTGAGGTATGTCTACAGCCCAGATTTACTATGAAGTATCTGAGGTATATCTACAGCCCAGGGTTACTATGAAGTATCTGAGGTATATCTAAAGCCCAGGGTTACTAAGAAGTATCTGAGGTATATCAGGGTTACTATGAAGTATCTGAGGTATATCTACAGCCCAGGGTTACTATGAAGTATCTGAGGTATATCTACAGCCCACGGTTACTATGACGTATCTGAGGTATATCTACAGCCCAGGGTTACTATGAAGTATCTGAGGTATATCTACAGCCCAGAGTTACTATGAAGTATCTGAGGTATATCTACAGCCCAGGTTACTATGACGTATCTGAGGTATATCTACAGCCCAGGGTTACTATGAAGTATCTGAGGTATATCTACAGCCCAGGGTTACTATGAATCTCAGGTATATCAGGGTTACTATGAATTATCTGAGGTATATCTACAGCCCGGGGTTACTATGAAGTATCTGAGGTATTTCAGGGTTACTATGAAGTATCTGAGGTATATCTACAGCCCAGGGTTACTATGAAGTATCTGAGGTATATCTACAGCCTGGGGTTACTATGAAGTATCTGAGGTATATCAGGGTTACTATGAAGTATCTGAGGTATATTGGGGTTACTATGAGGTATAGGTATATCAGGGTTACTGAAGTATCTGAGGTATATCTACAGCCCACGGTTACTATGAAGTATCTGAGGTATATCAGGGTTACTATGAAGTATCTGAGGTATATCTACAGCCCAGGGTTACTATGAAGTATCTGAGGCATATCAGGGTTACTATGAAGTATCTGAGGTATATCAGGGTTACTATGAAGTATCTGAGGTATTTCAGGGTTACTATGAAGTATCTGAGGTATATCTACAGCCCAGGGTTACTATGAAGTATCTGAGGTATATCTAGAGCCCAGAGTTACTATGAAGTATCTGAGGTATATCTACAGCCCGGGTTACTATGAAGTATCTGAGGTATATCAGGGTTACTATGAAGTATCTGGGGTATATCTACAGCCCGGGGTTACTATGAAGTATCTGAGGTATATCAGAGTTACTATGAAGTATCTGAGGTATATCTAGAGCCCAGAGTTACTATGAAGTATCTGAGGTATATCTACAGCCCGGGGTTACTATGAAGTATCTGAGGTATATCAGGGTTACTATGAAGTATCTGGGGTATATCAGGGTTGCTATGAAGTATCCGAGGTATATCAGGGTTACTATGAAGTATCTGGGGTATATCAGGGTTACTATGAAGTATCTGAGGTATGTCTACAGCCCAGGGTTACTATGAAGTATCTGAGGTATATCTATAGCCCAGGGTTACTATGAAGTATCTGAGGTATATCAGAGTTACTATGAAGTATCTGGGGTATATCAGAGTTACTATGAAGTATCTGAGGTATATCAGGGTTACTATGAAGTATCTGAGGTATATCAGGGTTACTATGAAGTATCTGAGGTATATCAGGGTTACTATGAAGTATCTGAGGTATAGCTACAGCCCAGAGTTACTATGAAGTATCTGAGGTATATCTATAGCCCAGGGTTACTATGAAGTATCTGAGGTATATCTACAGCCCAGAGTTACTATGAAGTATCTGAGGTATATCTACAGCCCAGGGTTACTATGAAGTATCTGACGTATATTGGGGTTACTATGAAGTATCTGAGGTATATCAGGGTTACTATGAAGTATCTGAGGTATATCTACAGCCCAGGGTTACTATAAAGTATATGAGGTTACTATGAAGTATCTGAGGCATATCAGGGTTACTATGAAGTATCTGAGGTATATCTACAGCCCAGGGTTACTATGAAGTATCTGAGGTATATCTAGAGCCCAGGGTTACTATGAAGTATCTGAGGTATATCTACAGCCCGGGGTTACTATGAAGTATCTGAGGTATATCAGGGTTACTATGAAGTATCTGGGGTATATCAGGGTTACTATGAAGTATCTGAGGTATATCAGAGTTACTATGAAGTATCTGAGGTATATCTACAGCCCAGGGTTACTATGAAGTATCTGAGGTATATCAGGGTTACTATGAAGTATCTGAGGTATATCAGGGTTACTATTAAGTATCTGAGGTATAGCTACAGCCCAGAGTTACTATGAAGTATCTGAGGTATATCTATAGCCCAGGGTTACTATGAAGTATCTGAGGTATATCTACAGCCCAGAGTTACTATGAAGTATCTGAGGTATATCTACTGCCCAGGGTTACTATGAAGTATCTGAGGTATGTCTACAGCCCAGATTTACTATGAAGTATCTGAGGTATATCTACAGCCCAGGGTTACTATGAAGTATCTGAGGTATATCTACAGCCCAGGGTTACTATGAAGTATCTGAGGTATATCAGGGTTACTATGAAGTATCTGAGGTATATCTACAGCCCGGGGTTACAATGAAGTATCTGAGGCATATCAGGGTTACTATGAAGTATCTGAGGTATATCGGGGTTACTATGAAGTATCTGAGGTATTTCAGGGTTATTATGAAGTATCTGAGGTATGTCTACAGCCCAGGGTTACTATGAAGTATCTGAGGTATATCTACAGCCCAGGGTTACTATGAAGTATCTGAGGTATATCAGGGTTACTATGAAGTATCTGAGGTATATCAGGGTTACTATGAAGTATCTGAGGTATTTCAGGGTTACTATGAAGTATCTGAGGTATATCTACAGCCCAGGGTTACTATGAAGTATCTGAGGTATATCTAGAGCCCAGAGTTACAATGAAGTATCTGAGGTATATCTACAGCCCGGGTTGCTATGAAGTATCTGAGGTATATCAGGGTTACTATGAAGTATCTGAGGTATATCTACAGCCCAGGGTTACTATGAAGTATCTGAGGTATATCAGGGTTACTATGAAGTATCTGGGGTATATCAGGGTTACTATGAAGTATCTGAGGTATATCTACAGCCCAGGGTTACTATGAAGTATCTGAGGTATATCAGGGTTAGTATGAAGTATCTGAGGTATATCAGGTTACTATGAAGTATCTGAGGTATATCTAGAGCCCAGAGTTACTTTGAAGTATCTGAGGTATATCTACAGCCCGGGGTTACTATGAAGTATCTGAGGTATATCAGGGTTACTATGAAGTATCTGGGGTATATTTACAGCCCGGGGTTACTATGAAGTATCTGAGGTATATCAGAGTTACTATGAAGTATCTGAGGTATATCTAGAGCCCAGAGTTACTATGACGTATCTGAGGTATATCTACAGCCCGGGGTTACTATGAAGTATCTGAGGTATATCAGGGTTACTATGAAGTATCTGGGGTATATCAGGTTACTATGCAGTATCCGAGGTATATCAGGGTTACTATGAAGTATCTGGGGTATATCAGGGTTACTATGAAGTATCTGAGGTATGTCTACAGCCCAGGGTTACTATGAAGTATCTGAGGTATATCTATAGCCCAGGGTTACTATGAAGTATCTGAGGTATATCAGAGTTACTATGAAGTATCTGGGGTATATCAGAGTTACTGAAGTATCTGAGGTATATCAGGGTTACTATGAAGTATCTGAGGTATATCAGGGTTACTATGAAGTATCTGAGGTATATCAGGGTTACTATGAAGTATCTGAGGTATAGCTACAGCCCAGAGTTACTATGAAGTATCTGAGGTATATCTATAGCCCAGGGTTACTATGAAGTATCTGAGGTATATCTACAGCCCAGAGTTACTATGAAGTATCTGAGGTATATCTACAGCCCAGGGTTACTATGAAGTATCTGACGTATATTGGGGTTACTATGAAGTATCTGAGGTATATCTATAGCCCAGGGTTACTATGAAGTATCTGAGGTATATCTACAGCCCAGGGTTACTATAAAGTATATCAGGGGTATATCTGAGGCATATCAGGGTTACTATGAAGTATCTGAGGTATATCTACAGCCCAGGGTTACTATGAAGTATCTGAGGTATATCTATAGCCCAGGGTTACTATGAAGTATCTGAGGTATATCTACAACCCGGGGTTACTATGAAGTATCTGAGGTATATCAGGGTTACTATGAAGTATCTGGGGTATATCAGGGTTACTATGAAGTATCTGAGGTATATCAGAGTTACTATGAAGTATCTGAGGTATATCTACAGCCCAGGGTTACTATGAAGTATCTGAGGTATATCAGGGTTACTATGAAGTATCTGAGGTATATCAGGGTTACTATTAAGTATCTGAGGTATAGCTACAGCCCAGAGTTACTATGAAGTATCTGAGGTATATCTATAGCCCAGGGTTACTATGAAGTATCTGAGGTATATCTACAGCCCAGAGTTACTATGAAGTATCTGAGGTATATCTACTGCCCAGGGTTACTATGAAGTATCTGAGGTATGTCTACAGCCCAGATTTACTATGAAGTATCTGAGGTATATCTACAGCCCAGGGTTACTATGAAGTATCTGAGGTATATCTACAGCCCAGGGTTACTATGAAGTATCTGAGGTATATCAGGGTTACTATGAAGTATCTGAGGTATATCAGGGTTACTATGAAGTATCTGAGGTATATCAGGGTTACTATGAAGTATCTGAGGTATATCAGGGTTACTATGAAGTATCTGAGGTATTTCAGGGTTACTATGAAGTATCTGAGGTATGTCTACAGCCCAGGGTTACTATGAAGTATCTGAGGTATATCTACAGCCCAGGGTTACTATGAAGTATCTGAGGTATATCAGGGTTATATGAAGTATCTGAGGTATATCGCTATGAAGTATCTGAGGTATTTCAGGGTTACTATGAAGTATCTGAGGTATATCTACAGCCCAGGGTTACTATGAAGTATCTGAGGTATATCTAGAGCCCAGAGTTACAATGAAGTATCTGAGGTATATCTACAGCCCGGGGTTGCTATGAAGTATCTGAGGTATATCAGGGTTACTATGAAGTATCTGAGGTATATCTATAGCCCAGGGTTACTATGAAGTATCTGAGGTATATCAGGGTTACTATGAAGTATCTGGGGTATATCATTGTTACTATGAAGTATCTGAGGTATATCTACAGCCCAGGGTTACTATGAAGTATCTGAGGTATATCAGGGTTAGTATGAAGTATCTGAGGTATATCAGGGTTACTATGAAGTATCTGAAGTATAGCTACAGCCCAGAGTTACTATGAAGTATCTGAGGTATATCTATAGCCCAGGGTTACTATGAAGTATCTGAGGTATATCTACAGCCCAGAGTTACTATGAAGTATCTGAGGTATATCTACAGCCCAGGGTTACTATGAAGTATCTGAGGTATGTCTACAGCCCAGATTTACTATGAAGTATCTGAGGTATATCTACAGCCCAGGGTTACTATGAAGTATCTGAGGTATATCTAGAGCCCAGGGTTACTATGAAGTATCTGAGGTATATCAGGGTTACTATGAAGTATCTGAGGTATATCTACAGCCCAGGGTTACTATGAAGTTTCTGAGGTATATCTACAGCCCACGGTTACTATGACGTATCTGAGGTATATCTACAGCCCAGGGTTACTATGAAGTATCTGAGGTATATCTAGAGCCCAGGGTTACTATGAAGTATCTGAGGTATATCAGGGTTACTATGAAGTATCTGAGGTATTTCAGGTTACTATGAAGTATCTGAGGTATATCTAGACCCCAGGGTTACTATGAAGTATCTGAGGTATATCAGGGTTACTATGAAGTATCTGACGTATATTGGGGTTACTATGAAGTATCTGAGGTATATCAGGGTTACTATGAAGTATCTGAGGTATATCAGGGTTACTATGAAGTATCTGACGTATATTGGGGTTACTATGAAGTATCTGAGGTATATCAGGGTTACTATGAAGTATCTGAGGTATATCTACAGCCCAGGGTTACTATGAAGTATCTGAGGTATATCTATAGCCCAGGGTTACTATGAAGTATCTGAGGTATATCTATAGCCCAGGGTTACTATGAAGTATCTGAGGTATATCTAGAGCCCAGGGTTACTATGAAGTATCTGAGGTATATCTACAGCCCGGGTTACTATGAAGTATCTGAGGTATATCAGGTATAAGTATCTGGGGTATATCAGGGTTACTATGAAGTATCTGAGGTATATCAGAGTTACTATGAAGTATCTGAGGTATATCTACAGCCCAGGGTTACTATGAAGTATCTGAGGTATATCAGGGTTACTATGAAGTATCTGAGGTATATCAGGGTTACTATTAAGTATCTGAGGTATAGCTACAGCCCAGAGTTACTATGAAGTATCTGAGGTATATCTATAGCCCAGGGTTACTATGAAGTATCTGAGGTATATCTACAGCCCAGAGTTACTATGAAGTATCTGAGGTATATCTACTGCCCAGGGTTACTATGAAGTATCTGAGGTATGTCTACAGCCCAGATTTACTATGAAGTATCTGAGGTATATCTACAGCCCAGGGTTACTATGAAGTATCTGAGGTATATCTACAGCCCAGGGTTACTATGAAGTATCTGAGGTATATCAGGGTTACTATGAAGTATCTGAGGTATATCTACAGCCCGGGGTTACTATGAAGTATCTGAGGCATATCAGGGTTACTATGAAGTATCTGAGGTATATCGGGGTTACTATGAAGTATCTGAGGTATTTCAGGGTTACTATGAAGTATCTGAGGTATGTCTACAGCCCAGGGTTACTATGAAGTATCTGAGGTATATCTACAGCCCAGGGTTACTATGAAGTATCTGAGGTATATCAGGGTTACTATGAAGTATCTGAGGTATATCGGGGTTACTATGAAGTATCTGAGGTATTTCAGGGTTACTATGAAGTATCTGAGGTATATCTACAGCCCAGGGTTACTATGAAGTATCTGAGGTATATCTAGAGCCCAGAGTTACAATGAAGTATCTGAGGTATATCTACAGCCCGGGGTTGCTATGAAGTATCTGAGGTATATCAGGGTTACTATGAAGTATCTGAGGTATATCTACAGCCCAGGGTTACTATGAAGTATCTGAGGTATATCAGGGTTACTATGAAGTATCTGGGGTATATCAGGGTTACTATGAAGTATCTGAGGTATATCTACAGCCCAGGGTTACTATGAAGTATCTGAGGTATATCAGGGTTAGTATGAAGTATCTGAGGTATATCAGGGTTACTATGAAGTATCTGAGGTATAGCTATCTGAAGTATCTGAGGTATATCTATAGCCCAGGGTTACTATGAAGTATCTGAGGTATATCTACAGCCCAGAGTTACTATGAAGTATCTGAGGTATATCTACAGCCCAGGGTTACTATGAAGTATCTGAGGTATGTCTACAGCCCAGGGTTACTATGAAGTATCTGAGGTATATCTAGAGCCCAGGGTTACTATGAAGTATCTGAGGTATATCAGGGTTATATCTGACAGCCCAGGGTTACTATGAAGTATCTGAGGTATATCTACAGCCCACGGTTACTATGAAGTATCTGAGGTATATCTACAGCCCAGGTTACTATGAAGTATCTGAGGTATATCTACAGCCCAGAGTTACTATGAAGTATCTGAGGTATATCAGGTTACTATGAAGTATCTGGGGTATATCAGGGTTACTATGAAGTATCCGACGTATATCAGGGTTACTATGAAGTATCTGAGGTATATCAGGGTTACTATGAAGTATCTGAGGTATATCAGGGTTACTATGAAGTATCTGAGGTATATCTACAGCCCGGGGTTACTATGAAGTATCTGAGGTATATCTACAGCCCAGGGTTACTATGAAGTATCTGAGGTATATCTAGACCCCAGGGTTACTATGAAATATCTGAGGTATTTCAGGGTTACTATGAAGTATCTGAGGTATATTGGGGTTACTATGAAGTATCTGAGGTATATCAGGGTTACTATGAAGTATCTGAGGTATATCTACAGCCCAGGGTTACTATGAAGTATCTGAGGTATATTTACAGCCTATAGTTACTTTGAAGTATCTGAGGTATATCAGGGTTACTTTGAAGTATCTGAGGTATATCTACAGCCCGGGGTTACTATGAAGTATCTGAGGCATATCAGGGTTACTATGAAGTATCTGAGGTATATCAGGGTTACTATGAAGTATCTGAGGTATATCGGGGTTACTATGAAGTATCTGAGGTATTTCAGGGTTACTATGAAGTATCTGAGGTATATCTACAGCCCAGGGTTACTATGAAGAATCTGAGGTATATCTAGAGCCCAGAGTTACTATGAAGTATCTGAGGTATATCTTACAGCCCAGGGGGTTACTATGAAGTATCTGAGGTATATCAGAGTTACTATGAAGTATCTGGGGTATATCAGAGTTACTATGAAGTATCTGAGGTATATCAGGGTTACTATGAAGTATCTGAGGTATATCAGGGTTACTATGAAGTATCTGAGGTATATCTACAGCCCAGAGTTACTATGAAGTATATCTATAGCCCAGGGTTATATGAAGTATCTGAGGTATATCTAGCCCAGGGTTACTATGAAGTATCTGAGGTATATCTACAGCCCAGGGTTACTATGAAGTATCTGAGGTATATCAGGGTTACTATGAAGTATCTGAGGTATATCTACAGCCCAGGGTTACTATGAAGTATCTGAGGTATATCTACAGCCCAGGGTTACTATGAAGTATCTGAGGTATATCAGGGTTACTATGAAGTATCTGAGGTATATCTACAGCCCAGGGTTACTATGAAGTATCTGAGGTATATCAGGGTTACTATGAAGTATCTGAGGTATATCTAGACCCCAGGGTTACTATGAAGTATCTGAGGTATATCAGGGTTACTATGAAGTATCTGAGGTATATTGTTACTCTGAGGTATATCAGGGTTACTATGAAGTATCTGAGGTATATCTACAGCCCAGGGTTACTATGAAGTATCTGAGGTATATCAGGGTTACTATGAAGTATCTGAGGTATATCTACAGCCCGGGGTTACTGTGAAGTATCTCAGTATATCAGGGTTACTATGAAGTATCTGAGGTATATCAGGGTTACTATGAAGTATCTGAGGTATATCGGGGTTACTATGAAGTATCTGAGGTATTTCAGGGTTACTATGAAGTATCTGAGGTATATCTAGAGCCCGGGTTTATATGAAGTATCTGAGGTATATCTACAGCCCAGGGTTACTATGAAGTATCTGAGGTATATCAGGGTTACTATGAAGTATCTGAGGTATATCAGGGTTACTAGAAGCATCTGAGGTATACTACTATGAAGTATCTGAGGTATTTCAGGGTTACTATGAAGTATCTGAGGTATATCTACAGCCCAGGGTTACTATGAAGTATCTGAGGTATATCTAGAGCCCAGAGTTACTTTGAAGTATCTGAGGTATATCTACAGCCCGGGTTACTATGAAGTATCTGAGGTATATCAGGGTTACTATGAAGTATCTGGGGTATATCTACAGCCCGGGGTTACTATGAAGTATCTGAGGTATATCAGAGTTACTATGAAGTATCTGAGGTATATCTAGAGCCCAGAGTTACTATGAAGTATCTGAGGTATATCTACAGCCCAGGGTTACTATGAAGTATCTGAGGTATATCAAATCAAATCAAATCAAATCAAATCAAATTTTATTTGTCACATACACATGGTTACTGTTAATGAAGCGAAATATCTGAGGTATATCAATTCCAAAAAAAAAAAAAAAAACTACTGTCTTATACACAGTGTAAGGGGATTACTAAGGATATATGAATGAGTGATCTGGCAAGATACAGTAGATGATATCGAGTACAGTATATACATATGAGATAAGTATATAAACCAAGTGGCATAGTTAAAGTGGCTAGTGATACATGTATCTGGATGGTATATCTATAGAGTACAGTTACTATGATAGTATCTGAGGTATAACAGGTAGCATTGTTACTATGAAGATTATCTGAGTAGAGTATATCAGTGTGTTGGCAGCCCAGTTAGTTACTATGAAGTATCTGGGGTATATCAGGGTTACTATGAAGTATCCGAGGTATATCAGGGTTACTATGAAGTATCTGGGGTATATCAGACTATGAAGTATATATGTCTACAGCCCAGGGTTACTATGAAGTATCTGAGGTATATCTACAGCCCGGGGTTACTATGAAGTATCTGAGGTATATCTACAGCCCAGGGTTACTATGAAGTATCTGAGGTATATCTAGACCCCAGGGTTACTATGAAATATCTGAGGTATTTCAGGGTTACTATGAAGTATCTGAGGTATATTGGGGTTACTATGAAGTATCTGAGGTATATCAGGGTTACTATGAAGTATCTGAGGTATATTTACAGCCCAGGGTTACTATGAAGTATCTGAGGTATATCAGAGTTACTATGAAGTATCTGGGGTATATCTAGACCCCAGGGTTACTATGAAGTATCTGAGGTATATCAGGGTTACTATGAAGTATCTGAGGTATATCTACAGCCCAGGGTTACTATGAAGTATCTGAGGTATATCTACAGCGCAGGGTTACTATGACGTATCTCAGGTATATCAGGGTTACTATGAATTATCTGAGGTATATCTACAGCCCGGGGTTACTATGAAGTATCTGAGGTATTTCAGGGTTACTATGAAGTATCTGAGGTATATCTAGACCCCAGGGTTACTATGAAGTATCTGAGGTATATCAGGGTTACTATGAAGTATCTGAGGTATATTGGGGTTACTATGAAGTATCTGAGGTATATCAGGGTTACTATGAAGTATCTGAGGTATATCAGGGTTACTATGAAGTATCTGAGGTATATCTACAGCCCAGGGTTACTATGAAGTATCTGAGGCATATCAGGGTTACTATGAAGTATCTGAGGTATATCTACAGCCCAGGGTTACTATGAAGTATCTGAGGTATATCTATTGCCCAGGGTTACTATGAAGTATCTGAGGTATATCTAGCCCAGGGTTACTATGAAGTATCTGAGGTATATCAGGTTACTATGAAGTATCTGGGGTATATCAGGTTACTATGAAGTATCTGAGGTATATCAGAGTTACTATGAAGTATCTGAGGTATATCAGCCCAGGGTTACTATGAAGTATCTGAGGTATATCAGGGTTACTATGAAGTATCTGAGGTATATCAGGGTTACTATGAAGTATCTGAGGTATAGCTACAGCCCAGAGTTACTATGAAGTATCTGAGGTATATCTATAGCCCAGGGTTACTATGAAGTATCTGAGGTATATCTACAGCCCAGAGTTACTATGAAGTATCTGAGGTATATCTACAGCCCAGGGTTACTATGAAGTATCTGAGGTATGTCTACAGCCCAGAGTTACTATGAAGTATCTGAGGTATATCTACAGCCCAGGGTTACTATGAAGTATCTGAGGTATATCTACAGCCCAGGGTTACTATGAAGTATCTGAGGTATATCAGGGTTACTATGAAGTATCTGAGGTATATCTACAGCCCGGGTTACTATGAAGTATCTGAGGCATATCAGGGTTACATGAAGTATCTGGGTTACTATGAAGTATCTGAGGTATGTCTACAGCCCAGGGTTACTATGAAGTATCTGAGGTATATCTACAGCCCAGGGTTACTATGAAGTATCTGAGGTATATCAGGGTTACTATGAAGTATCTGAGGTATATCAGGGTTACTATGAAGTATCTGAGGTATTTCAGGGTTACTATGAAGTATCTGAGGTATATCTACAGCCCAGGGTTACTATGAAGTATCTGAGGTATATCTAGAGCCCAGAGTTACTATGAAGTATCTGAGGTATATCTACAGCCCAGGGTTGCTATGAAGTATCTGAGGTATATCAGGGTTACTATGAAGTATCTGAGGTATATCTACAGCCCAGGGTTACTATGAAGTATCTGAGGTATATCAGGTTACTATGAAGTATCTGAGGTATTTCAGGTTACTATGAAGTATCTGAGGTATATCTACAGCCCAGGGTTACTATGAAGTATCTGAGGTATATCTAGAGCCCAGAGTTACTATGAAGTATCTGAGGTATATCTACAGCCCGGGGTTACTATGAAGTATCTGAAGTATATCTTACTATGAAGTATCTGGGGTATATTTACAGCCCGGGTTACTATGAAGTATCTGAGGTATATCAGAGTTACTATGAAGTATCTGAGGTATATCTAGAGCCCAGAGTTACTATGAAGTATCTGAGGTATATCTACAGCCCAGGGTTACTATGAAGTATCTGAGGTATATCAGGGTTACTATGCTGGGGTATATCAGGGTTACTATGAAGTATCCGAGGTATATCAGGGTTACTATGAAGTATCTGGGGTATATCAGGGTTACTATGAAGTATCTGAGGTATATCTACAGCCCAGGGTTACTATGAAGTATCTGAGGTATATCTATAGCCCAGGGTTACTTTGAAGTATCTGAGGTATATCAGGTTACTATGAAGTATCTGGGGTATATCAGAGTTACTAGCCTGAGGTATATCAGGGTTACTATGAAGTATCTGAGGTATATCAGGGTTACTATTAAGTATCTGAGGTATATCAGGGTTACTATGAAGTATCTGAGGTATAGCTACAGGGTTACTATGAAGTATCTGAGGTATATCTACAGCCCAGGGTTACTATGAAGTATCTGAGGTATATCTACAGGGTTACTATGAAGTATCTGAGGTATATCTACAGCCCAGGGTTACTATGAAGTATCTGAGGTATATCTATGAAGTATCTGAGGTATATCAGGGTTACTATGAAGTATCTGAGGTATATCTACAGCCCAGGGTTACTATGAAGTATATCAGGTTACTATGAAGTATCTGAGGCATATCAGGGTTACTATGAAGTATCTGAGGTATATCTACAGCCCAGGGTTACTATGAAGTATCTGAGGTATATCTATAGCCCAGGGTTACTATGAAGTATCTGAGGTATATCTACAGCCCAGGGTTACTATGAAGTATCTGAGGTATATCAGGGTTACTATGAAGTATCTGGGGTATATCAGGGTTACTAGAAGTATCTGAGGTATATCAGAGTTACTATGAAGTATCTGAGGTATATCTACAGCCCAGGGTTACTATGAAGTATCTGAGGTATATCAGGGTTACTATGAAGTATCTGAGGTATATCAGGGTTACTATGAAGTATCTGAGGTATAGCTACAGCCCAGAGTTACTATGAAGTATCTGAGGTATATCTTACTATGAAGTATCTGAGGTATATCTACAGCCCAGAGTTACTATGAAGTATCTGAGGTATATCTACAGCCCAGGGTTACTATGAAGTATCTGAGGTATATCTACAGCCCAGATTTACTATGAAGTATCTGAGGTATATCTACAGCCCAGGGTTACTATGAAGTATCTGAGGTATATCTACAGCCCAGGGTTACTATGAAGTATCTGAGGTATATCAGGGTTACTATGAAGTATCTGAGGTATATCTACAGCCCAGGGTTACTATGAAGTATCTGAGGTATTCAGGGTTACTATGAAGTTCTGAGGTATATCTTACTATGAAGTATCTGAGGTATTTCAGGGTTACTATGAAGTATCTGAGGTATGTCTACAGCCCAGGGTTACTATGAAGTATCTGAGGTATATCTACAGCCCAGGGTTACTATGAAGTATCTGAGGTATATCAGGGTTACTATGAAGTATCTGAGGTATATCGGGGTTACTATGAAGTATCTGAGGTATTTCAGGGTTACTATGAAGTATCTGAGGTATATCTACAGCCCAGGGTTACTATGAAGTATCTGAGGTATATCTAGAGCCCAGAGTTACAATGAAGTATCTGAGGTATATCTACAGCCCGGGGTTACTATGAAGTATCTGAGGTATATCTACAGCCCAGGGTTACTATGAAGTATCTGAGGTATATCAGGGTTACTATGAAGTATCTGGGGTATATCAGGGTTACTATGAAGTATCTGAGGTATATCTACAGCCCAGGGTTACTATGAAGTATCTGAGGTATATCTTATATATGAAGTATCTGAGGTATATCAGGGTTACTATGAAGTATCTGAGGTATATCTAGAGCCCAGAGTTACTTTGAAGTATCTGAGGTATATCTACAGCCCAGGGTTACTATGAAGTATCTGAGGTATATCAGGGTTACTATGAAGTATCTGGGGTATATCTACAGCCCGGGGTTACTATGAAGTATCTGAGGTATATCAGAGTTACTATGAAGTATCTGAGGTATATCTAGAGCCCAGAGTTACTATGAAGTATCTGAGGTATATCTACAGCCCGGGGTTACTATGAAGTATCTGAGGTATATCAGGGTTACTATGAAGTATCTGGGGTATATCAGGGTTACTATGAAGTATCCGAGGTATATCAGGGTTACTATGAAGTATCTGGGTTATATCAGGGTTACTATGAAGTATCTGAGTTATGTCTACAGCCCAGGGTTACTATGAAGTATCTGAGGTATATCTATAGCCCAGAGTTACTATGAAGTATCTGAGGTATATCAGAGTTACTATGAAGTATCTGGTTACTATGAAGTATCTGAGGTATATCAGGGTTACTATGAAGTATCTGAGGTATATCAGGGTTACTATTAAGTATCTGAGGTATATCAGGGTTACTATGAAGTATCTGAGGTATATCTACAGCCCAGAGTTACTATGAAGTATCTGAGGTATATCTACAGCCCACGGTTACTATGAAGTATCTGAGGTATATCTACAGCCCAGGGTTACTATATCTGAGGTATATCTACAGCCCAGGGTTACTATGAAGTATCTGAGCGTATATTGGGGTTACTATGAAGTATCTGAGGTATATCTATAGCCCAGGTTACTATGAAGTATCTGAGGTATATCTACAGCCCAGGGTTACTATGAATCAGGGTTATCTGAGGTATCTGAGGCAGCCCAGGTTACTATGAAGTATCTGAGGTATATCTACAGCCCAGGGTTACTATGAAGTATCTGAGGTATATCTATAGCCCAGGTTACTATGAAGTATCTGAGGTATATCTACAACCCGGGGTTACTATGAAGTATCTGAGGTATATCAGGGTTACTATGAAGTATCTGGGGTATATCAGGGTTACTATGAAGTATCTGAGGTATATCAGAGTTACTATGAAGTATCTGAGGTATATCTACAGCCCAGGGTTACTATGAAGTATCTGAGGTATATCAGGGTTACTATGAAGTATCTGAGGTATATCAGGGTTACTATTAAGTATCTGAGGTATAGCTACAGCCCAGAGTTACTATGAAGTATCTGAGGTATATCTATAGCCCAGGGTTACTATGAAGTATCTGAGGTATATCTACAGCCCAGAGTTACTATGAAGTATCTGAGGTATATCTACTGCCCAGAGTTACTATGAAGTATCTGAGGTATGTCTACAGCCCAGATTTACTATGAAGTATCTGAGGTATATCTACAGCCCAGGGTTACTATGAAGTATCTGAGGTATATCTACAGCCCAGGGTTACTATGAAGTATCTGAGGTATATCAGGGTTACTATGAAGTATCTGAGGTATATCTACAGCCCGGGGTTACTATGAAGTATCTGAGGCATATCAGGGTTACTATGAAGTATCTGAGGTATATCAGGGTTACTATGAAGTATCTGAGGTATTTCAGGGTTACTATGAAGTATCTGAGGTATGTCTACAGCCCAGGGTTACTATGAAGTATCTGAGGTATATCTACAGCCCAGGGTTACTATGAAGTATCTGAGGTATATCAGGGTTACTATGAAGTATCTGAGGTATATCTACAGCCCAGGGTTACTATGAAGTATCTGAGGTATATCAGGGTTACTATGAAGTATCTGAGGTATATCTACAGCCCAGGGTTACTATGAAGTATCTGAGGTATATCTAGAGCCCAGAGTTACTATGAAGTATCTGAGGTATATCTACAGCCCGGGGTTGCTATGAAGTATCTGAGGTATATCAGGGTTACTATGAAGTATCTGAGGTATATCTACAGCCCAGGGTTACTATGAAGTATCTGAGGTATATCAGGGTTACTATGAAGTATCTGGGGTATATCAGGGTTACTATGAAGTATCTGAGGTATATCTACAGCCCAGGGTTACTATGAAGTATCTGAGGTATATCAGGGTTAGTATGAAGTATCTGAGGTATATCAGGGTTACTATGAAGTATCTGAGGTATAGCTACAGCCCAGAGTTACTGTGAAGTATCTGAGGTATATCTATAGCCCAGGGTTACTATGAAGTATCTGAGGTATATCTACAGCCCAGAGTTACTATGAAGTATCTGAGGTATATCTACAGCCCAGGGTTACTATGAAGTATCTGAGGTATGTCTACAGCCCAGATTTACTATGAAGTATCTGAGGTATATCTACAGCCCAGGGTTACTATGAAGTATCTGAGGTATATCTAGAGCCCAGGGTTACTATGAAGTATCTGAGGTATATCAGGGTTACTATGAAGTATCTGAGGTATATCTACAGCCCAGGGTTACTATGAAGTTTCTGAGGTATATCTACAGCCCACGGTTACTATGACGTATCTGAGGTATATCTACAGCCCAGGGTTACTATGAAGTATCTGAGGTATATCTAGAGCCCAGGGTTACTATGAAGTATCTGAGGTATATCAGGGTTACTATGAAGTATCTGAGGTATTTCAGGGTTACTATGAAGTATCTGAGGTATATCTAGACCCAGGGTTACTATGAAGTATCTGAGGTATATCAGGGTTACTATGAAGTATCTGAGGTATATCTGAGGTATATCCCAGGTTACTATGAAGTATCTGAGGTATATCTATAGCCCAGGGTTACTATGAAGTATCTGAGGTATATCTACAGCCCAGGGTTACCCAGGGTTACTATGAAGTATCTGAGGTATATCAGGGTTACTATGAAGTATCTGAGGTATATCTACAGCCCAGGGTTACTATGAAGTATCTGAGGTATATCTATAGCCCAGGGTTACTATGAAGTATCTGAGGTATATCTATAGCCCAGGGTTACTATGAAGTATCTGAGGTATATCTAGAGCCCAGGGTTACTATGAAGTATCTGAGGTATATCTACAGCCCAGGGTTACTATGAAGTATCTGAGGTATATCAGGGTTACTATGAAGTATCTGGGGTATATCAGGGTTACTATGAAGTATCTGAGGTATATCAGGGTTACTATGAAGTATCTGAGGTATAGCTACAGCCCAGAGTTACTGTGAAGTATCTGAGGTATATCAGGGTTACTATGAAGTATCTGAGGTATATCAGGGTTACTATTAGCATCTGAGGTATAGCTACAGCCCAGAGTTACTATGAAGTATCTGAGGTATATCTATAGCCCAGGGTTACTATGAAGTATCTGAGGTATATCTACAGCCCAGAGTTACTATGAAGTATCTGAGGTATATCTACAGCCCAGGGTTACTATGAAGTATCTGAGGTATGTCTACAGCCCAGATTTACTATGAAGTATCTGAGGTATATCTACAGCCCAGGGTTACTATGAAGTATCTGAGGTATATCTACAGCCCAGGGTTACTATGAAGTATCTGAGGTATATCAGGGTTACTATGAAGTATCTGAGGTATATCTACAGCCCGGGGTTACTATGAAGTATCTGAGGCATATCAGGGTTACTATGAAGTATCTGAGGTATATCTACAGGTTACTATGAAGTATCTGAGGTATTTCAGGTTACTATGAAGTATCTGAGGTATGTCTACAGCCCAGGGTTACTATGAAGTATCTGAGGTATATCTACAGCCCAGGGTTACTATGAAGTATCTGAGGTATATCAGGGTTACTATGAAGTATCTGAGGTATATCGGGGTTACTATGAAGTATCTGAGGTATTTCAGGGTTACTATGAAGTATCTGAGGTATATCTACAGCCCAGGGTTACTATGAAGTATCTGAGGTATATCTAGAGCCCAGAGTTACAATGAAGTATCTGAGGTATATCTACAGCCCGGGTTGCTATGAAGTATCTGAGGTATATCAGGGTTACTATGAAGTATCTGAGGTATATCTACAGCCCAGGGTTACTATGAAGTATCTGAGGTATATCAGGGTTACTATGAAGTATCTGGGGTATATCAGGGTTACTATGAAGTATCTGAGGTATATCTACAGCCCAGGTTACTATGAAGTATCTGAGGTATATCAGGGTTAGTATGAAGTATCTGAGGTATATCAGGTTACTATGAAGTATCTGAGGTATAGCTACAGCCCAAAGTTACTGTGAAGTATCTGAGGTATATCTATAGCCCAGGGTTACTATGAAGTATCTGAGGTATATCTACAGCCCAGAGTTACTATGAAGTATCTGAGGTATATCTACAGCCCAGGGTTACTATGAAGTATCTGAGGTATTTCAGGGTTACTATGAAGTATCTGAGGTATATCTAGAGCCCAGGGTTACTATGAAGTATCTGAGGTATATCAGGGTTACTATGAAGTATCTGAGGTATATCTACAGCCCAGGGTTACTATGAAGTATCTGAGGTATATCTACAGCCCACGGTTACTATGACGTATCTGAGGTATATCTACAGCCCAGGGTTACTATGAAGTATCTGAGGTATATCTACAGCCCAGAGTTACTATGAAGTATCTGAGGTATATCAGGGTTACTATGAAGTATCTGGGGTATATCAGGGTTACTATGAAGTATCCGAGGTATATCAGGGTTACTATGAAGTATCTGAGGTATATCAGGGTTACTATGAAGTATCTGAGGTATATCTACAGCCCAGGGTTACTATGAAGTATCTGAGGTATATCTATAGCCCAGGGTTACTATGAAGTATCTGAGGTATATCTACAGCCCAGGGTTACTATGAAGTATCTGAGGTATATCTAGTCCCCAGGGTTACTATGAAGTATCTGAGGTATTTCAGGGTTACTATGAAGTATCTGAGGTATATTGGGGTTACTATGAAGTATCTGAGGTATATCAGGTTACTATGAAGTATCTGAGGTATATCTACAGCCCAGGGTTACTATGAAGTATCTGAGGTATATTTACAGCCTATAGTTACTTTGAAGTATCTGAGGTATATCAGGTTACTTTGAAGTATCTGAGGTATATCTACAGCCCGGGTTACTATGAAGTATCTGAGGCATATCAGGGTTACTATGAAGTATCTGAGGTATATCAGGGTTACTATGAAGTATCTGAGGTATATCGGGGTTACTATGAAGTATCTGAGGTATTTCAGGGTTACTATGAAGTATCTGAGGTATATCTACAGCCCAGGGTTACTATGAAGTATCTGAGGTATATCTACAGCCCAGGGTTACTATGAAGTATCTGAGGTATATCAGGGTTACTATGAAGTATCTGAGGTATATCTACAGCCCAGGGTTACTATGAAGTATCTGAGGTATATCAGGGTTACTATGAAGTATCTGAGGTATATCAGGGTTACTATGAAGTATCTGAGGTATATCAGGAGTTACTATGAAGTATCTGAGGTATATCAGCCCAGTTACTATGAAGTATCTGAGGTATATCTACAGCCCAGAGTTACTATGAAGTATCTGAGGTATATCTATAGCCCAGGGTTACTATGAAGTATCTGAGGTATATCTACAGCCCAGGTTACTATGAAGTATCTGAGGTATATCTACAGCCCAGGGTTACTATGAAGTATCTGAGGTATATCTACAGCCCAGGGTTACTATGACGTTACTAGGGTTACTATGAAGTATCTGAGGTATATCTACAGCCCACTATGAAGTTACTATTTCAGGGTTACGAAGTATCTGAGGTATATCTACAGCCCAGGGTTACTATGAAGTATCTGAGGTATATCAGGGTTACAGCCCTGAGGTATATTGTTACTATGAAGTATCTGAGGTATATCAGGGTTACTATGAAGTATCTGAGGTATATCTACAGCCCAGGGTTACTATGAAGTATCTGAGGTATATCAGGGTTACTATGAAGTATCTGAGGTATATCTAGGCCCAGGGTTACTATGAAGTATCTGAGGTATATCTACAGCCCAGGGTTACTATGACGTATCTGAGGTATATTTACTATGAAGTATCTGAGGTATATCTAGGGTTACTATGAAGTATCTGAGGTATTTCAGGGTTACTATGAAGTATCTGAGGTATATCTAGGGGTTACTATGAAGTATCTGAGGTATATCTACAGCCCAGGGTTACTATGAAGTATCTGAGGTATATCAGGGTTACTAGTATCTGAGGTATATCTACAGCCCGGGGTTACTATGAAGTATCTGAGGCATATCAGGGTTACTATGAGGGTATATCAGGGTTACTATGAAGTATCTGAGGTATATCTACAGGGGTTACTATGAAGTATCTGAGGTATTTCAGGGTTACTATGAAGTATCTGAGGTATATCTAGAGCCCGGGTTTACTATGAAGTATCTGAGGTATATCTACAGCCCAGGGTTACTATGAAGTATCTGAGGCATATCAGGGTTACTATGAAGTATCTGAGGTATATCAGGGTTACTATGAAGTATCTGAGGTATATCGGGGTTACTATGAAGTATCTGAGGTATTTCAGGGTTACTATGAAGTATCTGAGGTATATCTACAGCCCAGGGTTACTATGAAGTATCTGAGGTATATCTAGAGCCCAGAGTTACTTTGAAGTATCTGAGGTATATCTACAGCCCGGGGTTACTATGAAGTATCTGAGGTATATCAGGGTTACTATGAAGTATCTGGGGTATATCTACAGCCCGGGGTTACTATGAAGTATCTGAGGTATATCAGAGTTACTATGAAGTATCTGAGGTATATCTAGAGCCCAGAGTTACTATGAAGTATCTGAGGTATATCTACAGCCCGGGGTTACTATGAAGTATCTGAGGTATATCAAAATCAAATCAAATCAAATCAAATTTTATTTGTCACATACACATGGTTAGCAGATGTTAATGCGAGTGTTACTTGTGCTTCTAGTTCCGAAATGCAGTATCTGAGGTAATATCTCTTATACAGCCCAAAGAATATGGGTATATGAATGAGTGATGGTACAGAGCAGCATAGGCAAGATACAGTGATGATATCGTATCTGAGATAAGTATGTCTACAGCCCAGTGGTTACTATGAAGTATCTGAGGTACAGTATCAACGTATGCATATGCCCAGTAGTTAACTATATAAGAATTGTTTATCTGAGGTATATTTACTTTCCCATCAGCCCATGATTAAAGTGGCTGGAGTATATCAGTGTCATTGACAGTGTGTTGGCAGTATCAATGTTAGGGTTAACAGGGTTACTATGAAGTATCTGAGGTATATCAGGGTTACTATGAAGTATCTGAGGTATATCAGGGTTACTATGAAGTATCTGGTATATCAGGGTTACTATGAAGTATCTGAGGTATATCTACAGCCCAGGTTACTATGAAGTATCTGAGGTATATCTATAGCCCAGGGTTACTATGAAGTATCTGAGGTATATCTACAGCCCAGGGTTACTATGAAGTATCTGAGGTATATCTAGACCCCAGGGTTACTATGAAGTATCTGAGGTATTTCAGGGTTACTATGAAGTATCTGAGGTATATTGGGGTTACTATGAAGTATCTGAGGTATATCAGGGTTACTATGAAGTATCTGAGGTATATCTACAGCCCAGGGTTACTATGAAGTATCTGAGGTATATTTACAGCCTATAGTTACTATGAAGTATCTGAGGTATATCAGGTTACTTTGAAGTATCTGAGGTATATCTACAGCCTGGGGTTACTATGAAGTATCTGAGGCATATCAGGGTTACTATGAAGTATCTGAGGTATATCAGGGTTACTATGAAGTATCTGAGGTATATCGGGGTTACTATGAAGTATCTGAGGTATTTCAGGGTTACTATGAAGTATCTGAGGTATATCTACAGCCCAGGGTTACTATGAAGTATCTGAGGTATATCTAGAGCCCAGAGTTACTATGAAGTATCTGAGGTATATCTAGCCCAGGTTACTATGAAGTATCTGAGGTATATCAGGGTTACTATGAAGTATCTGAGGTATATCAGGTTACTATGAAGCATCTGATATATCTACAGCCCAGGTTACTATGAAGTATCTGAGGTATATCAGGTTACTATGAAGTATCTGAGGTATATCAGGGTTACTATGAAGTATCTGAGGTATAGCTACAGCCCAGTTACTATGAAGTATCTGAGGTATATCTATAGCCCAGGGTTACTATGAAGTATCTGAGGTATATCTAGCCCAGGTTACTATGAAGTATCTGAGGTATATCCCAGAGTTACTATGAAGTATCTGAGGTATATCAGGGTTACTATGAAGTATCTGAGGTATATCAGGGTTACTATGAAGTATCTGAGGTATATCTACAGCCCAGAGTTACTATGAAGTATCTGAGGTATATCTATAGCCCAGGGTTACTATGAAGTATCTGAGGTATATCTACAGCCCAGAGTTACTATGAAGTATCTGAGGTATATCTACAGCCCAGGTTACTATGAAGTATCTGAGGTATATCTACAGCCCAGGGTTACTATGACGTATCTGAGGTATATCTACAGCCCAGGGTTACTATGAAGTATCTGAGGTATATCTACAGCCCAGGGTTACTATGAAGTATCTGAGGTATATCAGGGTTACTATGAAGTATCTGAGGTATATCTACAGCCCAGGGTTACTATGAAGTATCTGAGGTATTTCAGGGTTACTATGAAGTATCTGAGGTATATCTACAGACCCCAGGGTTACTATGAAGTATCTGAGGTATATCAGGGTTACTATGAAGTATCTGAGGTATATCTACAGGGGTTACTATGAAGTATCTGAGGTATATCTATAGCCCAGGGTTACTATGAAGTATCTGAGGTATATCTAGAGCCCAGTTACTATGAAGTATCTGAGGTATATCTACAGCCCAGGGTTACTATGAAGTATCTGCGGTATATCAGGGTTACTGAAGTATCTGAGGTATATCTAGAGCCCTGAGGTTACTACTGAAGTATCTGAGGTATATCTACAGCCCAGGGTTACTATGAAGTATCTGGGGTATATCAGGGTTACTATGAAGTATCTGAGGTATATCTACAGCCCAGGGTTACTATGAAGTATCTGAGGTATATCAGGGTTACTATGAAGTATCTGAGGTATATCAGGGTTACTATGAAGTATCTGAGGTATAGCTACAGCCCAGAGTTACTATGAAGTATCTGAGGTATATCTACAGCCCAGGGTTACTATGAAGTATCTGAGGTATATCTACAGCCCAGAGTTACTATGAAGTATCTGAGGTATATCTACAGCGCAGAGTTACTATGAAGTATCTGAGGTATATCTACAGCCCAGGGTTACTATGAAGTATCTGAGGTATATTCAGGGTTACTATGAAGTATCTGAGGTATATCTACAGCCCAGGGTTACTATGAAGTATCTGAGGTATATCTACAGCCCAGGGTTACTATGAAGTATCTGAGGTATATCTACAGCCCAGGGTTACTATGAAGTATCTGAGGTATATCTCAGCACACTATGAAGTATCTGAGGTATATCTACAGCCCAGGGTTACTATGAAGTATCTGAGGTATATCTACAGCCCAGGGTTACTATGACGTATCTGAGGTATATCAGGGTTACTATGAAGTATCTGAGGTATATCTACAGCCCGGGGTTACTATGAAGTATCCGAGGTATTTCAGGGTTACTATGAAGTATCTGAGGTATATCTAGACCCCAGGGTTACTATGAAGTATCTGAGGTATATCAGGGTTACTATGAAGTATCTGAGGTATATTGGGGTTACTATGAGTATCTGAGGTATATCAGGTTACTATGAAGTATCTGAGGTATATCTACAGCCCAGGGTTACTACTATCTGAGGTATATCAGGTTACTATGAAGTATCTGAGGTATATCTACAGCCCAGGTTACTATGAAGTATCTGAGGCATATCAGGGTTACTATGAAGTATCTGAGGTATATCAGGTTACTATGAAGTATCTGAGGTATATCAGGGGTTACTATGAAGTATCTGAGGTATTCTCAGGGTTACTATGAAGTATCTGAGGTATATCAGCCCAGGTTTACTATGAAGTATCTGAGGTATATCAGGCCGGAGGTTACTATGAAGTATCTGAGGTATATCTACAGCCCAGGGTTACTATGAAGTATCTGAGGTATTTCAGGGTATATCTATATCAGGGTTACTATGAAGCCTGAGGTATATCTACAGGGGTTACTATGAAGTATCTGAGGTATATCAGGGTTACTATGAAGTATCTGAGGTATATCAGGGTTACAGTATCCCTATGAAGTATCTGAGGTATATCAGGGTTACTATGAAGTATCTGAGGTATAGCTACAGCCCAGAGTTACTATGAAGTATCTGAGGTATATCTACAGCCCAGGGTTACTATGAAGTATCTGAGGTATATCTACAGCCCAGAGTTACTATGAAGTATCTGAGGTATATCTACAGCCCAGGGTTACTATGAAGTATCTGAGGTATGTCTACAGCCCAGAGTTACTATGAAGTATCTGAGGTATATCTACAGCCCAGGGTTACTGAAGTATCTGCGGTATCAGGGTTACTATAAGTATCTGAGGTATATCTACAGCCCACGGTTACTATGAAGTATCTGAGGTATATCTATAGCCCAGGGTTACTATGAAGTATCTGAGGTATATCTACAGCCCAGGGTTACTATGAAGTATCTGAGGTATATCTACAGCCCAGGGTTACTATGAAGTATCTGCGGTATATCAGGGTTAGGTATATCTAGAGCCGGGTTACTATGAAGTATCTGAGGTATATCTACAACCCAGGGTTACTATGAAGTATCTGAGGTATATCAGGGTTACTATGAAGTATCTGAGCTATATCAGGGTTACTATAAGTATCTGAGGTATATCTACAGCCCAGGGTTACTATGAAGTATCTGAGGTATATCTTACTATGAAGCATCTGAGGGGGTATATGAGGGTTACTATTCACATGAAGTATCTGAGGTATCTACAGCCCAGGGTTACTATAAGTATCTGAGGTATATCTACAGGTTACTATGAAGTATCTGAGGTATATCTACAGCCCAGGGTTACTTTGAAGTATCTGCGGTATATCAGGGTTACTATGAAGTATCTGAGGTATATCTACAGCCCACGGTTACTATGAAGTATCTGAGGTATATCTATAGCCCAGGGTTACTATGAAGTATCTGAGGTATATCTACATCCCAGAGTTACTATGAAGTATCTGAGGTATGTCTACAGCCCAGGGTTACTATGAAGTATCTGAGGTATATCTACAGCCCAGGGTTACTATGAAGTATCTGAGGTATATCAGGGTTACTATGAAGTATCTGAGGTATATTGTATCTGAGGTATATCTACAGCCCAGGGTTACTATGAAGTATCTGAGGTATATCTAGAGCCCAGGGTTACTATGAAGTATCTGAGGTATATCTAGAGCCCAGGGTTACTATGAAGTATCTGAGGTATATCTACAGCCCAGGGTTACTATGAAGTATCTGAGGTATATCAGGGTTACTATGAAGTA
>NC_056441.1:93483378-93584129 GCF_018296145.1 Oncorhynchus tshawytscha | reverse complement strand
TGCCCCCTGTATATAGCCTCCACATTGACTCAGTACCGGTACCCCCTGTATATAGCCTCCACATTGACTCAGTACCGGTACCCCCTGTATATAGCCTCCACATTGACTCTGTACCGGTACCCCTGTATATAGCCTCCACATTGACTCAGTACCGGTGCCCCCTGTGTATAGCCTCCACATTGACTCTGTACCGTAATACCCTGTATATAGCCTCCACATTGACTCTGTACCGTAATAGCCTGTATATAGCCTCCACACTGACTCTGTACCGGTACCCCCTGTATATAGCCTCCACATTGACTCTGTACCGGTACCCCTGTATATAGCCTCCACATTGACTCTGTACCAGTACCCCCTGTATATAGCCTCCACATTGACTCTGTACCGGTACCCCCTGTATATAGCCTCCACATTGACTCTGTACCGGTACCCCCTGTATATAGCCTCCACATTGACTCTGTACCGGTGCCCCCTGTATATAGCCTCCACATTGACTCTGTACCGGTACCCCCTGTATATAGCCTCCACATTGACTCTGTACCGGTACCACCTGTATAAAGACTCACTATTGTTATTTACTGCTGCTCTTTAATTATTTGTTACTTTTATTTCATATTATTTACTTATATATTTTTTACTTAACACTTATTTTTATTAAAACTGCATTGTTGGTTAAGGGCTTGTAAGTTTCACGGTAAGGTTCTATTTGACAAATATAATTTGATTGGATTAGAAAAATATTTTCTATTAGCAAAAATATTGTATTTCCAGCTGTTTGAAGCTGCTGTACAAAACCGAACACTGTACAGTCTAAACCACTGAGAATCACTGTACCGTCTAAACCACTGAGAATCACTGTACCGTCTAAACCACTGAGAATCACTGTACCGTCTAAACCACTGAGAATCACTGTACCGTCTAAACCACTGAGAATCACTGTACCGTCTAAACCACTGAGAATCACTGTACCGTCTAAACCACTGAGAATCACTGTACCGTCTAAACCACTGAGAATCACTGTAAGGTCTAAACCACTGAGAATCACTGTAAGGTCTAAACCACTGAGAATCACTGTAAGGTCTAAACCACTGAGAATCACTGTACCGTCTAAACCACTGAGAATCACTGTACCGTCTAAACCACTGAGAATCACTGTACCGTCTAAACCACTGAGAATCACTGTACCGTCTAAACCACTGAGAATCACTGTACCGTCTAAACCACTGAGAATCACTGTACCGTCTAAACCACTGAGAATCACTGTACCGTCTAAACCACTGAGAATCACTGTACCGTCTAAACCACTGAGAATCACTGTACCGTCTAAACCACTGAGAATCACTGTACCGTCTAAACCACTGTGACATTTATTTTAATATAACTAGAAATATTGTATTTCCAGCTGTTTGAAGCTGCTGTACAAAACCAAAAGTAAAAGATGCAAAAACTAAACTTAAGAACGGGAAGCATAGAAATAGTGCATATGGAACATATCAACACTTCTTAGACTTGCTTTAAAATGAGAATGGCAGATCTATAACTCACATATCTATGGTCACGATGCCCAAAAAGTTACATGTTGGAGTATTAAGATTTTGGGGTTAGCCAATCGAATCCTAGTTCTGTGTCTTCTACCTCCAGCCCAGTCTGTCTGCAATTCCATCTCTGTGTTGAGATATCATAGAGTTGTTTCAGAGCTTCCTCTGTTTATCCAAAAACCACAGCGAGAAACACTTCATTTGTCTGGGTAGATGTCAGAAGGAACTGTACTCTCCCCTAGTGGCGGATTGGGTAACTGCAGGGATATTCAATATTAACAGGGAGTCAATTAGTGTAGGGTGAAGTTGCCCCCTAGATGCTGATGGGTATTTCCTCCACGAATGGGCACGGTTAGGATTGGGGTCTGTACCTAGGGAAACTTCCACTCGGAGCGAATAATGTGCCGTTAACCAGTTCAATGCAATATGTGACTGAGAGCTGCTGGCAGGGATTGGCATGGCAGAGATTGGCATAGCAGAGATTGGCATGGCAGATGTCGTCCTGTCTGTCAGAACTTCTGTTTTGCCTGGTGGAGGATGGGTAGGCACAATGAAGACTGACGTGTGTGTGTGTGTGTGTCTCCTCTCCATATGTTTGTCTGTCTCCTCCAGGAGTGCCAGTTTCTCCCAGGTACAGCACAGTAGCAATCTGTTTGTGGGCAGTGACTCGGCGGTGCAGAAGTTCTCCCATGGTTTCTCTCACTGTCTGAACGGGATGGGCGCCCAGCTGCATGGCTTCTACAGCCTGCCCAAACCTGGCAAGCACCAACTGGCCTCTGCGGTCGGGCCCAGGTCCTCCACACGGCCAGACTCCCCCCAGGAGGGCTACGTGCTACCCAGGGGGTACAGCTCTGAGGGGCCCTCAGATCATAGTCGCCTGGGAGACATGGATCAACAGGAGAATGAGGAGGTTGGTGTTCTTTAACTTAGATTATTATTTTATGTTACACTTTACCTTTGACTTATGTTATTTTATTATATTTTATTTAGTTATTCTCACTTTCTCTATCGATTCAATTTCTATTTAATGTGCTTTATTTTAGGGAAACATTTGTTAACAAGCAAAAAGCAAATGAAGTAGATAATAAACAACATAATATGAATTAACAGAAGTTCCAAAATAATAAAGATATTTCAAATGTCATATTATGTTCAAATAGTTAAAGAAAATCATAAATATGGGTTGTATTTAAAATGGTGTTTGTTCTTCATTGGTTGCCCTTTTCTCGTGGCAACAGGTCACAAATCTTGCTGCTGTGATGTCACACTGATATTTCACCCAGTAGATATGGGAGTTTATCAAAACTGGGTTTGTTTTTTAATTCTTTATGGATCTGTGTAATCTGAGGGAAATATGTGTCTCTAATATGGTCATACATTGGGCAGGAGGTTAGGAAGTGCAGCTCAGTTTCCACCTCATTTTGTGGGCAGTGAGCACATAGCCTGTCTTCTCTTGAGAGCCAGGTCTGCCTACGGCAGCCTTTCTCAATAGCAAGGCTATGCTCACTGAGTCTGTACATAGTCAAAGCTTTCCTTAAATTTGGGTCAGTCACAGTGGTCAGGTATTCTGCCACTGTGTACTCTCTGTTTAGGGCCAAAAAGCATTCTAGTTTGCTCTGTTTTTTTGTTAATTCTTTCCAATGTGTCAAGTAATTATCTTTTTGTTTTCTCATGATTTGCTTGGGTCTCTCTCTCTCTCTCTTTTTCTCTCTCTTTTTCTCTCTCTCTATCTATCTATCTCTCTCTATCTCTCAGCTAAGAGAGAGTGGATGCAGCATCAGGCATCAACATGATTTGGTTGGTTCTAACTGTGTTGCTGTCCTGGGGCTCTGTGGGGTGTCTCTCTCTTCTTTACAAAGCTGTACACCTTCAAGACGCCTTGCAACACCCTGGCCACCGGCAACGACCGTAACCACAGTAACGACCGACACAGCAATGACCATAACCACAGCAACGAGCGTAGCAATGACCGGCAGACTGACAACTACGACCTCCCGACCCCGCCCGGATCGTTCTACCAGATCCCCGGACGTTCGATAAGAACCACAACGTGACGCCGTCTGGCTCCGAGTCATCTAGTGGACCCCTCCACGGCCCCCAAGCCCAGCCAGGGGTCAGAGAGCAGGGGCTGTCTGGGGTCACTGCAGAATGGAGAGGTGACCACGACTGTGTCGGTTATACCCAGGAGGAACACTCTGCCTGCCGTGGAGAACAGCAGGTTACATCGAGGTACTACAACTCTCTCCTTCTCTTTATTTAGCTGCTACCTAACCAAGCTACACAGAGGGACTTGTTCTCTCGCTCCTTCTCCCAAACTACTCTCAACTACATCTCTCTCCTTCTACCAAACTACTGTCAACTACATCTCTCTCCTTCTCCCAAACTACTGTCAACTACATCTCTCTCCTTCTGCCAAACTACTGTCAACTACATCTCTCTCCTTCTCCCAAACTACTGTCAACTACATCTCTCTCCTTCTGCCAAACTACTGTCAACTACATCTCTCTCCTTCTCCCAAACTACTGTCAACTACATCTCTCTCCTTCTACCAAACTACTGTCAACTACATCTCTCTCCTTCTCCCAAACTACTGTCAACTACATCTCTCTCCTTCTCCCAAACTACTGTCAACTACATCTCTCTCCTTCTCCCAAACTACTGTCAACTACATCTCTCTCCTTCTACCAGACTACTGTCAACTACATCTCTCTCCTTCTCCCAAACTACTGTCAACTACATCTCTCTCCTTCTACCAAACTACTGTCAACTACATCTCTCTCCTTCTCCCAAACTACTGTCAACTACATCTCTCTCTTCTCCCAAACTACTGTCAACTACATCTCTCTCCTTCTACCAAACTACTGTCAACTACATCTCTCTCCTTCTACCAAACTACTCTCAACTACATCTCTCTCCTTCTACCAAACTACTGTCAACTACATCTCTCTCCTTCTCCCAAACTACTGTCAACTACATCTCTCTCCTTCTCCCAAACTACTGTCAACTACATCTCTCTCCTTCTCCCAAACTACTGTCAACTACATCTCTCTCCTTCTCCCAAACTACTGTCAACTACATCTCTCTCCTTCTACCAAACTACTGTCAACTACATCTCTCTCCTTCTCCCAAACTACTGTCAACTACATCTCTCTCCTTCTACCAAACTACTGTCAACTACATCTCTCTCCTTCTCCCAAACTACTGTCAACTACATCTCTCTCCTTCTACCAAACTACTGTCAACTACATCTCTCTCCTTCTACCAAACTACTCTCAACTACATCTCTCTCCTTCTACCAAACTACTGTCAACTACATCTCTCTCCTTCTCCCAAACTACTGTCAACTACATCTCTCTCCTTCTCCCAAACTACTGTCAACTACATCTCTCTCCTTCTCCCAAACTACTGTCAACTACATCTCTCTCCTTCTCCCAAACTACTGTCAACTACATCTCTCTCCTTCTACCAAACTACTGTCAACTACATCTCTCTCCTTCTCCCAAACTACTGTCAACTACATCTCTCTCCTTCTCCCAAACTACTGTCAACTACATCTCTCTCCTTCTCCCAAACTACTGTCAACTACATCTCTCTCCTTCTCCCAAACTACTGTCAACTACATCTCTCTCCTTCTCCCAAACTACTGTCAACTACATCTCTCTCCTTCTACCAAACTACTGTCAACTACATCTCTCTCCTTCTACCAAACTACTGTCAACTACATCTCTCTCCTTCTCCCAAACTACTGTCAACTACATCTCTCTCCTTCTCCCAAACTACTGTCAACTACATCTCTCTCCTTCTCCCAAACTACTGTCAACTACATCTCTCCTTCTACCAAACTACTGTCAACTACATCTCTCTCCTTCTACCAAACTACTGTCAACTACATCTCTCTCCTTCTCCCCAAACTACTGTCAACTACATCTCTCTCCTTCTCCCAAACTACTGTCAACTACATCTCTCTCCTTCTCCCAAACTACTGTCAACTACATCTCTCTCCTTCTACCAAACTACTGTCAACTACATCTCTCTCCTTCTCCCAAACTACTGTCAACTACATCTCTCTCCTTCTCCCAAACTACTGTCAACTACATCTCTCTCTTCTCCCAAACTACTGTCAACTACATCTCTCTCCTTCTACCAAACTACTGTCAACTACATCTCTCTCCTTCTACCAAACTACTGTCAACTACATCTCTCTCCTTCTGCCAAACTACTGTCAACTACATCTCTCTCCTTCTACCAAACTACTGTCAACTACATCTCTCTCCTTCTCCCAAACTACTGTCAACTACATCTCTCTCCTTCTCCCAAACTACTGTCAACTACATCTCTCTCCTTCTCCCAAACTACTGTCAACTACATCTCTCTCCTTCTACCAGAGGCAAGGATATGCATATTCTTGGTATCATTTGAATGGAAACATTCTGAAGTTTGTGGAAATGTTAATTGAATGTAGGAGAATATAACACAGTAGATCTGGTGGAAGAAAAGAGAAAGAAAGAGCATACATTTTCTGTTTTTTATTGTTGTAGTATCATCTTTCACATGTACTAGAATAGCCACACAGTCAGATAGGATGCTGGGGATCATTATGATGGATAACACCAGAGGGCAACTGTAGGTGTGCAAAGTTTCAGACTGATAACTTCAGGAATGGGTGAGCTACATGACATTTAGCATGAAGTCACCCAGGTGTCCCACACAAGTTGCCCAAATGTACCCAAGTGGCCGAATTGGTGAAATGACCTATAACTATATACAGCAGTGCAAATAACTATACACAACATATCAAAAAGCAATTCTAACACACACACACACACACACACATTTGTTTTTAATGTCTTCATCGACCTGGCCAAGGTTTTCGACTCTGTCAATCACCGCATTCTTATCGGCAGACTCAACAGCCTTGGTTTCTCAAATGACTGCCTCGCCTGGTTTACCAACTACTTCTCAGACAGAGTTCAGTGTCAAATCGGAGGGCCTGTTGTCCGGGCCTCTGGCAGTCTCTATGGGGTGCCACAGGGTTCAATCCTCAGGACGACTCTCTTCTCTGTATACATCAATGATGTCTCTCTTGCTGCTGGTGAGTCTCTGATGCACCTCTACGCAGACGACACCATTCTGTATACTTCTGGCCCTTCTTTGGACACTGTGTTAACTAACCTCCAGACGAGCTTCAATGCCATACAACACTCCTTCCGGGGCCTCCAACTGCTCTTAAACGCTAGTAAAACTAAATGCATGCTCTTCAACCGTTCACTGCCCGCACCCGCCCACCTGACTAGCATCACCACCCTGGACGATTCTGACTTAGAATTTGTGGACAACTACAAATACTTAGGTGTCTGGTTAGACTGTAAACACTCCTTCCAGACTCATATTCAACATCTCCAATCCAAAGTTAAATCTAGAATCAGCTTCCTATTTTGCAACAAAGCCTCCTTCACTCATGCTGCCAAACATACCCTCGTAAAACTGACCATCCTACCGATCCTTGACTTCAGCGATGTAATTTACAAAATAGCCTTCAACACTCTACTCAGCGAATTAGATGCAGTCTATCACAGTGCCATCCGTTTTGTCACTAAAGCCCCATATACTACCCACCACTGCGACCTGTATGCTCTTGTTGGCTGGCCCTCGCTTAATATTCAACCCTCCAGACCCACTGGCTCCAGGTGATCTATAAGTCTTTTCTCGCTTGGTAAAGCCCTGCCTTATCTCAGCTCACTGGTCACCATAGCAACACCCACCCGTAGCACGTGCTCCAGTAGGTATATCTCACTTGTCATCCCCAAAGCCAACACCAACTTTGGCCGCCTTTCCTTCCAGTTCTCTGCTGCCAATGACTGGAATAAATTGAAAAAATCTCTGAATCTGGAGACCCATACCCCCTCTCTAACTTTAAGCATCAGCTGTCAGAGCAGCTTGCCGATTACTGTACCTGTACACAGCCCATCTGTAAATAGCACCTCATCCCCATATTGTTATTTATCTTCTTGCTATTTTGCACCCCAGTATCGCTACTTGCACATCATCATCTGCACATCTATCACTCCAGTGTTAATGCTAAATTGTAATTATTTCACCTCTATGGCCTATTTATTGCCTTACCTCCCTAATCTTCTACATTTGCACACACTGTATATACATTTTTCTATTGTGTTATTGACTGTATGTTGTTTATCTGTAACTCTGTGTTGTTTGTGTCTCACTGCTTTGCTTTATCTTGGCCAGGCCGCAGTTATAAATGAGAACTTGTTCTCAACTGGCCTACCTGGTTAAATAAAGGTGTTCTCAACTGGCCTACCTGGTTAAATAAAGGTGTTCTCAACTGTCCAATGTGTCAAGTAATTATCTTTTTGTTTTCTCATGATTTGGTTAGTTCTAATTGTGTTGCTGTCCTGGGGCTCTGTGGGGTCTGTTTGTGTTTGTAAACAGAGCCCTAGGACCAGCTTGCTTAGGGGTCTCTTCTCCAGGTGCTGGCTTTGTTATTGAAGGTTTGGTAATCACTTCCTTTTAGGTGGTAGTAGATTTGAACGGCTCTTTTCTGGATTTTTATAATTAGAGGGTATCGGCCTAATTCTGCTCTGCATGCATCATTTGATGTTTTATGTTGTAGATGGAGGATATTTTTGCAGAATTCTGCATGCAGAGTCTCAATTTGGTGTTTGTTCCAATATGTGAATTCTTGATTGTTGAGCAGACCTCAGACCTCACAACCATAAAGGACAATGGGTTCTATAATTGATTCAAGTATTTTTAGCCAGATCCTAATTGGTATGTCAAATTTCATAAATTCCTTTTGATGGAAGGCCTCTATTGCCTTGTTTCTCAGATCGTTAAACATTAGACTTCAGATTCTAGCAGGATGAAGGCCGGGTGCTGCAGACTGTTCTAGTGCCCTCGCCAATTCGTTGATATATATGTTGAAGAGGGTGGGGCTTAAGGTGCATCCCTGTCTCACCCCACGGCCTTGTTGAAAAATCTGTTTGTTTTTTTGTTGCCAATTTTAACCGAACACTTGTTGTTTGTGTACATGGATTTTATAATGTTGTATGTTTTTCCTCCAATACCACTTTCCAACCATTTGTATAGCAGACCCTCGGCCAAATTGAGTCAAAAGTTGTTTTTAAATCAACAAAGCATGAGAAGACTTTGCCTTTGTTTTGGTTTGTTTGTTTGTCAATTAGGGTGTGCAAGGTGAATACATGTTCTGTCGTACAGTAATTTGGTAAAAAGCCAATTTGACATTTGCTCTGTACATTGTTTTCATTGAGGAAATGTATGAGTCTGCTGTTAATGACAATGCAGAGGATTTCCCCAAGGTTGATGTTCATGCATATCCCACAGTAGTTATTGGGGTTAAATTTGTCTCCACTTTTGTGGATTGGGGTGATCAGCGCTTGGTTCCAAATATTGGGGAAGATGCCAGAGCTGAGGATGATGTTAAAGAGTTTAAGTTTAGCCAATTAGAATTTGTTGTCTGTATATTTGATAATTTCATTGAAGATATCATCAACACCACAGGCCTTTCGGGTTGGAGGGTTTGTTTGTTGTCCTGTAGTTCATGCAATGTAATTGGAGAATCCAGTGGGTTCTGGTAATCCAGTGGGTTCTGGTAATCCAGTGGGTTCTGGTAATCCAGTGGGGTCTGGTAATCCAGTGGGTTCTGGTAATCCAGTGGGTTCTGGTAGTCTTTAATAGTTGATTCTGAGATTTGTATTTGATCATGTATATGTTTTTGCTGTTTGTTCATTTTTATTGGGCCAAAAATATTCTCTCTCTCTCTCTCTCTCTCTCTCTCTCTCTCTCTGTCATAATGCCTGACCTCTCTCATAATGCCTGGTCTCTCTCTCAAGTCCTGACCTCTCTCTCTCATAATGCCTCAACTCTCTCCTCTCTCTCTGACAATGCCTGGTCTTTCTCAGTCTCACAATTCCTGGTCACAATTCCTGGTCTCTCTCTCTCTCCCCCAATTCCTGGTCTCTCTCATTCATAATGCCTGGCCTCTCTCTCATTCATTATGCCTGGCCTCTCTCACTCTCTGAACACAGTGTGTTTGAGCTGTCGTGTGTGTGTGTGTGTGTGTGTGTGTGTGTGTGTGTGTGTGTGTGTGTGTGTGTGTGTGTGTGTGTGTGTGTGTGTGTGTGTGTGTGTGTGTGTGTGTGTGTGTGTGTTGCTCTGAGCTAGGCCGTCCTGGGCGAAGGCTGGAACAGACACACAGAGACAGGAAGTCAACTTTGACCCCTGTTGCTCTGTGTCTTCGCCCTCCGTCTGTGCTGCCCACTGCCAGGGCCACACTCTCATAAAAGTGTGACTCCCAAATTGCACCCTAATCCCTATATAGTGCTCTACAGTGCCCTATGGGCCCCAGTCAAAATTAGTGTGCTAAATAGGGAATAGGGTGTCATTTGTTAAATGCAGCTGGAGCATCTAATGCATCACAACGTTTGTTCTGTTTTGGAGCAGAAACACAAGTTAGTTTCAAATGGATAACAGAAAAACCGTGTGGGTTTAGATAAACCAAACTCGCCTCTGTTATGTGATGATGAGGATGATAATTCTCCCCTCTCCTCTTCCCTCTCATCTTTCCTCTCCTTTTCCCTCCCTCTCCTCTTCCCCTCTCATTTTTCCTCTCCTTTTCCCTCCCCCTCTCTCCTCTTCCCTCTCCTTTTCCCTCCCTCTCCTCTTCCCTCTCCTTTTCCCTCTCCTCTCCTCTTCCCGCCTCTCCTATTCCCTCTCCTCTTCCCTCTCCTCTTCCCTCTCCTCTTCCCCTCTCCTCTCCTCTTCCCTCTCCTTTCCCTCTCCTCTCCTTTTCCCTCTCCTCTTCCCTCTCCTCTCCTCTCCTCTTCCCTCTCCTCTTTCCTTTCCTCTCCTCTCCTCTTCCCTTACCTCTTCCCTCTCCTCTTCCCTCTCCTCTTCCCTCTCCTTACCTCTTCCCTCTCCTTACCTCTCTCCTCTCCTCTCCTCTCCTCTCCTCTCCTCTCCTCTCCTCTCCTCTCCTCTCCTCTCCTCTCCTCTCCTCTCCTCTCCTCTCCTCTCCTCTCCTCTCCTCTCCTCTCCTCTCCCTCTCCTCTCCTCTCCTCTCCCCTCTCCTCTTCCCTCTCCTCTTCCCTCTCCTTACCTCTTCCCTCTCCTTACCTCTCTCCTCCCTCTCCTCTCCTCTCCTCTCCTCTCCTCTCCTCTCCTCTCCTCTCCTCTCCTCTCCCTCCCTCTCCTCTCCTCTCCTCTCCTCTCCTCTCCTCTCCTCTTCCCTCTCCTCTTTCCTCTCCTCTTTCTCTCCCTCTTCTCTCTCCTCCCCTCTCCTCTCCTCTTCCCTCTCCTCTCCTCTCCTCTCCTCTCTCCTCTCCTCTCCTCTCCTCTCCTCTCCTCTCCTCTCCTCTCCTCCCTCTCCTCTCCTCTCCTCTCCTCTCCCTCTCCACTCCTCTCCTCTCCTCTCCTCTCCTCTCCTCTCCTCTCCTCTCCTCTCCTCTCCTCTCCTCTCCTCTCCTCTCTCCCCAGGGTGTTCATTTGAGACCAGCAGCCATCACCGTCCGATCTATTTCAACAACCAAGGCCAGTCTGTGGAGTGTGTCAACGATGGCTTCAGTTCTTACCTGGTGAGACTTTCAGACAAAAATACTCAACTGTTTATTTATTTTTCCCTCAAGCCTAGTCCTGCTCTAGACAGGATGGTAGGATAACGTCTGGCCACTCTACCATAAAGGCCTGATTGGTGGAGTGCTGCAGAGATGGTTGTCTCTGTCAGGAGCTCTGTCAGAGTGACCATCAGGTTCTTGGTCACCTCCCTGACCAAGGTCCTTCTCCCCCGATTGCTCAGTTTGTCCAGGCAGCCAGCTCTAGGAAGAGTCTTGGTGGTTCCAAACTTCTTCAATTTAAGAATGATGGAGGCCACTGTGTTCTTGGGGACCTTCAATGCTGCAGAAATATTTTGGTACCCTTCCCAATAAATAACACAATCCTGTCTTGGAACTCTACGGGAAATGATGTCAACTTCATGGCTTGGTTTTTGATCGATGGAAATCGAAATCGAGCTAAATTTTCAGTCTCATAACAAAAGGTCTAATACTTATGTAAATATGGTATTTCAGTCATTGTTTTATACATTTCTAAACATTTCTAAAACCTGTTTTTGCTTTGTCATTATGGGGTAATGTGTGTAGATTGATGAGGGAAAACAATGATTTAATCCATTTTAGAATAAGGCTGTAACGTAAAAATAAAATAAAAAATGAGGAAAAGTCGAGGGTCTGAATACTGCAAATACAATGAAACAGGAAAATGGTGTAAATGTTACAATTTCACTTATTTTTAACTGTTCCCTTGTTCCACCACTTGTGCCTTGGTCATCACACTGTCACACCTTGATACATCTCACACTCTGCTTGGAAATGGGGTGGCAGGGAAGCCTAGTGGTTAGAGCCTTGGTCATCACACTGTCACACCTTGATACATCTCACACTGTGCTTGGAAATGGGTGGCAGGGTAGCCTAGTGGTTAGAGCCTTGGTCATCACACTGTCACACCTTGATACATCTCACACTCTGCTTGGAAATGGGGCGGCAGGGTAGCCTAGTGGTTAGAGCGTTGGACTAGTAACAGACACCTTGATCACACTCTGCTTGGAAATGCTCTGACGAATGGTTTATGCACAGATTTGTTCCTTACGCATGATTGATAAACGAGGCCCCTGGACTGATTTTTATCATGTTGTTGATTTCTGATTGTTTGTTTTGTATGTGCTTTGTTCTTCCCACAATTATGACTGCATGTCTAAGATAATGATGTCGGAGATAGTGATGTCGGAGATGATCATGTCTAAGACAATCCCCATGACTTTCCCTGTCTGTTTCTTGTCAGAGAACAAAGGCCCTCTGACACGCTTCGGACAGCGGCGACTCGGAGGACAACTATGTGCCTATGAACCCAGGCTCATCTCCCCTCAACGCCGCCCAGGCGGACAGCCCCAAAAATATCTACATCCCCATGAGCCCCGGGCCGCACCACTTTGACTTCCCAGGGTTCTCAGCCACGCTACCTGCCCGGAAGGGAAGTACCGGCTCTCTGTGTCACCGACCGGGGAGGCTGAGTGACGTCACACCACCACCTATAAATCGCAACCTCAAACCCAACAGGAAATGTGAGTGTCATGTCTCAGTCTATATGAGGCGTTCAGTGTTCTACTCTTTTGGCTGGGGGGCAGTATTGAGTAGCTTGGATGAATAAGGTGCCCAAAGTAAACGGCCTGCTCTTCAGTCTCAGTCTCAGTCTCTAGTAGTATTGGATAGAAAACAATCTGAAGTTTCTAAAACTGTTTGAATGATGTCTGTGAGTATAACAGAACTCATATGGCAGGCACAACCTGAGGAGAAATCAAAACAGGAAGTGAGAAATCTGAGGCTGGTATGTACTCAACACAGTTCCCATTGAAATCCCCTTGAGATATGAATGACATATAGACATGTATAGATATTTGAATGAGGCTTCTACTGTGTTGTGGGACTGAATGACAGCAGAATGAATCAGGTGTCTGGCAGTCTGCCATTTTCTGTTCACACGCATTCCACATGATAGCGACTCTGCTTCAATTGCTCATCAAGACACAAAGGAATACTCCAGTTGGAACTTTATTGAAGATTAATGATAAAAACATCCTAATGATTGATTCTGTACTTAGTTTGAAATGTTTCTTCGACCTGTAATATAACTTTTTGAAGTTTTTGTCCGACGTAACACTGACCAGAACGAGCGTTTGGATATGTATACCAAACTGGCTAACAAAAGTAGCTAATTGGACATAAATAACGGACATTATCTAACAAATCAAGCATTTATTGTGGACCTGGGATTCCTGGGAGTGCATTCTGATGAAGATCATCAAAGGTAAGGGAATATTTAGCATGTAATTTATGGTTTATGTTGACTACAACATGGCGGCTATTTTGACTTGATTGTTCTGAGCGCCGTCTCAGATTATTGCATGGTTTGCTTTTTCCGTAAAGTTTTTTAAAAATCTGACACAGCGGTTGCGTTAAGGAGAGGTATATCTATAATTCCATGTTTATAATCATCTACATTTATGATGAGTATTTATGTTGAATCGATGTGGCTTTGCAAACTCACTGGATGTTTTTGGAACTAGTGAACGTAACGCGCCAATGTAATCGAATGTAAACCATTTTTTATATAAACATGAACTTTATCAAACAAACCATACATGTATTGTGTAACATGAAGTCCTATGAGTGTCATCTGATGAAGATCATCAAAGGTTAGTGATTAATTTTATCTCTATTTGTGCTTTTGTGACTCCTCTCTTTGGCTAGGAAAATGGCTGTGTTTATTCTGTGGCTTGTTGGTGACCTAACATAATCGTTTGTGTTGCTTTCGCCGTAAATCCTATTTGAAATTGGACACTGGTGGGATTAACAACAATAATACCTTTAAAACCGTATAATATACATGTATGTTTGAGGAATTTTAATTATGAGATTTCTGTTGTTTTGAATGTGGCGCCCTGCACTTTCACTGGCTGTTGTCATATCAATCCCATTAACGGGATTGCAGCCCTAAGAAGTTAACGGGATTGCAGCCCTAAGAAGTTAACGGGATTGCAGCCTAAGAAGTTAACGGGATTGCAGCCCTAAGAGGTTTTAAGAGACTCTGTCATGATACCAAACTGTCACATTGTGTCATATTATACATTCTTAGTTTATCATTTTGGAACATTTTGTTTTCTGATTTCTGTCTAAACCCAACAACCCTCTACATTTAGATGTAATATGTTTTCTGTCTAAACCCAACAGCCCTGTACATTTAGAGAACAATTAGACAGTTGAGAAGAAAATGAAGTTGTTTTGTTTGTTTATGTCCTCAGCCAAGCCGACACCTCTGGATCTGAGGAACAATGGCATCATTGATGAGCTCCCATTTAAGAGTCCAATCACCATGTCCTGGACACGACCCATGTGAGTCCCATATCAGTCATACTAGCTACCTGACCCATGTCCCATATCAGTCATACTAGCTACCTGACCCATGTCCCATATCAGTCATACTAGCTACCTGACCCATGTCCCATATCAGTCATACTAGCTACCTGACCCATGTCCCATATCAGTTATACTAGCTACCTGACCCATGTCCCATATCAGTCATACTAGCTACCTGACCCATGTCCCATATCAGTTATACTAGCTACCTGACCCATGTCCCATATCAGTCATACTAGCTACCTGACCCATGTCCCATATCAGTCATACTAGCTACCTGACCCATGTCCCATATCAGTCATACTAGCTACCTGACCCATGTCCCATATCAGTCATACTAGCTACCTGACCCATGTCCCATATCAGTCATACTAGCTACCTGACCCATGTCCCATATCAGTCATACTAGCTACCTGACCCATGTCCCATATCAGTCATACTAGCTACCTGACCCATGTCCCATATCAGTTATACTAGCTACCTGACCCATGTCCCATATCAGTCATACTAGCTACCTGACCCATGTCCCATATCAGTCATACTAGCTACCTGACCCATGTCCCATATCAGTTATACTAGCTACCTGACCCAAGTCCCATATCAGTCATACTAGCTACCTGACCCATGTCCCATATCAGTTATACTAGCTACCTGACCCATGTCCCATATCAGTCATACTAGCTACCTGACCCATGTCCCATATCAGTCATACTAGCTACCTGACCCATGTCCCATATCAGTCATACTAGCTACCTGACCCATATCCCATATCAGTCATACTAGCTACCTGACCCATGTCCCATATCAGTCATACTAGCTACCTGACCCATGTCCCATATCAGTCATACTAGCTACCTGACCCATGTCCCATATCAGTTATACTAGCTACCTGACCCATGTCCCATATCAGTCATACTAGCTACCTGACCCATGTCCCATATCAGTCATACTAGCTACCTGACCCATGTCCCATATCAGTTATACTAGTTACCTGACCCATGTCCCATATCAGTCATACTAGCTACCTGACCCATGTCCCATATCAGTTATACTAGCTACCTGACCCATGTCCCATATCAGTTATACTAGCTACCTGACCCATGTCCCATATCAGTCATACTAGCTACCTGACCCATATCAGTCATACTAGCTACCTGACCCATGTCCCATATCAGTTATACTAGCTACCTGACCCATGTCCCATATCAGTCATACTAGCTACCTGACCCATGTCCCATATCAGTCATACTAGCTACCTGACCCATGTCCCATATCAGTCATACTAGCTACCTGACCCATGTCCCATATCAGTCATACTAGCTACCTGACCCATGTCCCATATCAGTCATACTAGCTACCTGACCCATGTCCCATATCAGTCATACTAGCTACCTGACCCATGTCCCATATCAGTTATACTAGCTACCTGACCCATGTCCCATATCAGTCATACTAGCTACCTGACCCATGTCCCATATCAGTTATACTAGCTACCTGACCCATGTCCCATATTAGTCATACTAGCTACCTGACCCATGTCCCATATCAGTCATACTAGCTACCTGACCCATGTCCCATATCAGTCATACTAGCTACCTGTCCCATATCAGTCATACTAGCTACCTGACCCATGTCCCATATCAGTTATACTAGCTACCTGACCCATGTCCCATATCAGTCATACTAGCTACCTGACCCATGTCCCATATCAGTCACACTAGCTACCTGACCCATGTCCCATATCAGTCATACTAGCTACCTGACCCATGTCCCATATCAGTCATACTAGCTACCTGACCCATGTCCCATATCAGTCATACTAGCTACCTGACCCATGTCCCATATCAGTCATACTAGCTACCTGACCCATGTCCCATATCAGTCATACTAGCTACCTGACCCATGTCCCATATCAGTTATACTAGCTACCTGACCCAAGTCCCATATCAGTCATACTAGCTACCTGACCCATGTCCCATATCAGTTATACTAGCTACCTGACCCATGTCCCATATCAGTCATACTAGCTACCTGACCCATGTCCCATATCAGTCATACTAGCTACCTGACCCATGTCCCATATCAGTCATACTAGCTACCTGACCCATGTCCCATATCAGTCATACTAGCTACCTGACCCATGTCCCATATCAGTTATACTAGCTACCTGACCCATGTCTCATATCAGTTATTCTAGCTACCTGACCCATGTCCCATATCAGTTATTCTAGCTACCTGACCCATGTCCCATATCAGTCATACTAGCTACCTGACCCATGTCCCATATCAGTCATACTAGCTAGTCGGTGTGCTCACCATAACCGTTTTTTAATGGTATCCTCTTTAGTCACCAATATATTATTTAGAGAACCTTGCTGTTCCTTATTTTAGTTACACCCACAGTCCTCTCTCTCCTCCCAGGCCTCCCTGGTCTGAGTAGTACTGCCATAGGGGTCAGAATGTGGAGTCACTCACAGTCCTCTCTCTCCTCCCAGGCCTATGAACTCCGGTGGCATGTCCTCCCAGCACTGTAGACCCATCTCCACCCAGAGTATCACCAGCACTGACTCCGCAGACAGCGAGGAGAACTACGTAGCCATGGTGAGTCCCTACAACAGGACAAATGCACTATACCCTATGTAGTTCACTACTTTTCATCAGTGCCCCATAGGGAATAGGGTGCCATTTGGGATTTAATTTACTGAGCTGACATACTGTAGTGGAGGACACAGGGCTATAAGTAGCACTATATAGGGAATAGCCATTTGGGATGCTGACATACTGTAGTAGAGGACACAGGGCTATAAGTAGCACTATGTAGGAATTGGGTGCCATTTGGGACTGCAGCTCAGTATACTATGTTTTGTCTTTATGATAGGATATAATTCAACGTTTTCCCATTAACTTGGCCTCAGTTTATCCTGGACATGTTCCATGTAAACATTATAAACTTCCTGAGCCTGTGCAGCGCATTCGGAAAGAATTCAGACCCTTGACTTTTTACACATTTTGTTACTTTACAGCCTTATTCTACAATTCAATTGATTAAAAATGTTTATATAAAATAATAATAATAATGTCATTATGGGGTATTGTGTGTAGATTGATGAGGGGGAATAAGGCTGTAACGTAACAAAATGTGGAAAAGTCAAGGGGTCTGAATACTGTATAGTGTATTTGTCTTGGTTAATGAGTGTATTACCTTTGTATGGGCCGCAGTTAGTCTTGAAGAGGGTTACTATAAAGTATATCAGGGTTACTATGAAGTATCTGAGGTATATCAGGGTTACTATGAAGTATCTGAGGTATATCTACAGCCCGGGGTTACTATGAAGTATCTGAGGTATTTCAGGGTTACTATGAAGTATCTGAGGTATATCTAGACCCCAGGGTTACTATGAAGTATCTGAGGTATATCAGGGTTACTATGAAGTATCTGAGGTATATCGGGGTTACTATGAAGTATCTGAGGTATATCAGGGTTACTATGAGGTATCTGAGGTATATCTACAGCCCAGGGTTACTATGAAGTAAGTATCTGAGGTATATCTACAGCCCAGGGTTACTATGAAGTATCTGAGGTATATCTATAGCCCAGGGTTACTATGAAGTATCTGAGGTATATCTACAGCCCAGGGTTACTATGAAGTATCTGAGGTATATCAGGGTTACTATGAAGTATATGAGGTATATCTACAGCCCAGGGTTACTATGAAGTATCTGAGGTATATCTACAGCCCAGGTTACTATGAAGTATCTGAGGTATATCAGGGTTACTATGAAGTATCTGAGGTATATCAGGTTACTATGAAGTATCTGAGGTATATCTACAGCCCGGGGTTACTATGAAGTATCTGAGGCATATCAGGGTTACTATGAAGTATCTGAGGTATATCGGGGTTACTATGAAGTATCTGAGGTATTTCAGGGTTACTATGAAGTATCTGAGGTATATCTACAGCCCAGGTTTACTATGAAGTATCTGAGGTATATCTAGAGCCCAGAGTTACAATGAAGTATCTGAGGTATATCTACAGCCCGGGTTGCTATGAAGTATCTGAGGTATATCAGGTTACTATGAAGTATCTGAGGTATATCTACAGCCCAGGGTTACTATGAAGTATCTGAGGTATATCAGGGTTACTATGAAGTATCTGGGGTATATCAGGGTTACTATGAAGTATCTGAGGTATATCTACAGCCCAGGGTTACTATGAAGTATCTGAGGTATATCAGGGTTACTATGAAGTATCTGAGGTATATCAGGGTTACTATGAAGTATCTGAGGTATAGCTACAGCCCAGAGTTACTGTGAAGTATCTGAGGTATATCTATAGCCCAGGGTTACTATGAAGTATCTGAGGTATATCTACAGCCCAGGGTTACTATGAAGTATCTGAGGTATGTCTACAGCCCAGATTTACCATGAAGTATCTGAGGTATATCTACAGCCCAGGGTTACTATGAAGTATCTGAGGTATATCTAGAGCCCAGGGTTACTATGAAGTATCTGAGGTATATCTAGAGCCCAGGGTTACTATGAAGTATCTGAGGTATATCTACAGCCCAGGGTTACTATGAAGTATCTGAGGTATATCAGGGTTACTATGAAGTATCTGAGGTATATCTACAGCCCAGAGTTACTATGAAGTATCTGAGGTATATCTACTGCCCAGGGTTACTATGAAGTATCTGAGGTATGTCTACAGCCCAGATTTACTATGAAGTATCTGAGGTATATCTACAGCCCAGGGTTACTATGAAGTATCTGAGGTATATCTAGAGCCCAGGGTTACTATGAAGTATCTGAGGTATATCAGGTTACTATGAAGTATCTGAGGTATATCTACAGCCCGGGGTTACTATGAAGTATCTGAGGTATTTCAGGGTTACTATGAAGTATCTGAGGTATATCTAGACCCCAGGGTTACTATGAAGTATCTGAGGTATATCAGGGTTACTATGAAGTATCTGACGTATATTGGGGTTACTATGAAGTATCTGAGGTATATCAGGGTTACTATGAAGTATCTGAGGTATATCTACAGCCCAGGGTTACTATGAAGTATCTGAGGTATATCTACATCCCAGGGTTACTATGAAGTATCTGAGGTATATCTACAGCCCGGGGTTACTATGAAGTATCTGAGGCATATCAGGGTTACTATGAAGGATCTGAGGTATATCAGGGTTACTATGAAGTATCTGAGGTATATCTACAGCCCAGGGTTACTATGAAGTATCTGAGGTATATCTATAGCCCAGGGTTACTATGAAGTATCTGAGGTATATCTATAGCCCAGGGTTACTTTGAAGTATCTGAGGTATATCTAGAGCCCAGGGTTACTATGAAGTATCTGAGGTATATCTACAGCCTGGGGTTACTATGAAGTATCTGAGGTATATCAGGGTTACTATGAAGTATCTGAGGTATATCAGGGTTACTATGAAGTATCTGAGGTATAGCTACAGCCCAGAGTTACTAGGAAGTATCTGAGGTATATCTATAGCCCAGGGTTACTATGAAGTATCTGAGGTATATCTACAGCCCAGAGTTACTATGAAGTATCTGAGGTATATCTACTGCCCAGGGTTACTATGAAGTATCTGAGGTATGTCTACAGCCCAGATTTACTATGAAGTATCTGAGGTATATCTACAGCCCAGGGTTACTATGAAGTATCTGAGGCATATCAGGGTTACTATGAAGTATCTGAGGTATATCGGGGTTACTATGAAGTATATGAGGTATATCTACAGCCCGGGGTTACTATGAAGTATCTGAGGCATATCAGGGTTACTATGAAGTATCTGAGGTATATCGGGGTTACTATGAAGTATCTGAGGTATTTCAGGGTTACTATGAAGTATCTGAGGTATGTCTACAGCCCAGGGTTACTATGAAGTATCTGAGGTATATCTACAGCCCAGGGTTACTATGAAGTATCTGAGGTATATCAGGGTTACTATGAAGTATCTGAGGTATATCGGGGTTACTATGAAGTATCTGAGGTATTTCAGGGTTACTATGAAGTATCTGAGGTATATCTACAGCCCAGGGTTACTATGAAGTATCTGAGGTATATCTAGAGCCCAGAGTTACAATGAAGTATCTGAGGTATATCTACAGCCCGGGGTTGCTATGAAGTATCTGAGGTATATCAGGGTTACTATGAAGTATCTGAGGTATATCTACAGCCCAGGGTTACTATGAAGTATCTGAGGTATATCAGGGTTACTATGAAGTATCTGGGGTATATCAGGGTTACTATGAAGTATCTGAGGTATATCTACAGCCCAGGGTTACTATGAAGTATCTGAGGTATATCAGGGGTTACTATGAAGTATCTGAGGTATATCAGGGTTACTATGAAGTATCTGAGGTATAGCTACAGCCCAGAGTTACTGTGAAGTATCTGAGGTATATCTATAGCCCAGGGTTACTATGAAGTATCTGAGGTATATCTACAGCCCAGAGTTACTATGAAGTATCTGAGGTATATCTACAGCCCAGGGTTACTATGAAGTATCTGAGGTATGTCTACAGCCCAGATTTACTATGAAGTATCTGAGGTATATCTACAGCCCAGGGTTACTATTAAGTATCTGAGGTATATCTAGAGCCCAGGGTTACTATGAGTATCTGAGGTATATCAGGGTTACTATGAAGTATCTGAGGTATATCTACAGCCCAGGGTTACTATGAAGTATCTGAGGTATATCTACAGCCCACGGTTACTATGAAGTATCTGAGGTATATCTACAGCCCAGGGTTACTATGAAGTATCTGAGGTATATCTACAGCCCAGAGTTACTATGAAGTATCTGAGGTATATCTACAGCCCACGGTTACTATGACGTATCTGAGGTATATCTACAGCCCAGGGTTACTATGAAGTATCTGAGGTATATCTAGAGCCCAGGGTTACTATGAAGTATCTGAGGTATATCAGGTTACTATGAAGTATCTGAGGTATATCTACAGCCCGGGGTTACTATGAAGTATCTGAGGTATTTCAGGGTTACTATGAAGTATCTGAGGTATATCTAGACCCCAAGGTTACTATGAAGTATCTGAGGTATATCAGGGTTACTATGAAGTATCTGACGTATATTGGGGTTACTATGAAGTATCTGAGGTATATCAGGTTACTATGAAGTATCTGAGGTATATCTACAGCCCAGGTTTACGATGAAGTATCTGAGGTATATCTACAGCCCAGGGTTACTATAAAGTATATCAGGGTTACTATGAAGTATCTGAGGTATGTCTACAGCCCAGATTTACCATGAAGTATCTGAGGTATATCTACAGCCCAGGGTTACTATGAAGTATCTGAGGTATATCTAGAGCCCAGGGTTACTATGAAGTATCTGAGGTATATCTAGAGCCCAGGGTTACTATGAAGTATCTGAGGTATATCTACAGCCCAGGGTTACTATGAAGTATCTGAGGTATATCAGAGTTACTATGAAGTATCTGAGGTATATCAGGGTTACTATGAAGTATCTGGGGTATATCAGGTTACTATGAAGTATCTGAGGTATATCAGAGTTACTATGAAGTATCTGAGGTATATCTACAGCCCAGGGTTACTATGAAGTATCTGAGGTATATCAGGGTTACTATGAAGTATCTGAGGTATATCAGGGTTACTATGAAGTATCTGAAGTATAGCTACAGCCCAGAGTTACTATGAAGTATCTGAGGTATATCTACTGCCCAGGGTTACTATGAAGTATCTGAGGTATGTCTACAGCCCAGATTTACTATGAAGTATCTGAGGTATATCTACAGCCCAGGGTTACTATGAAGTATCTGAGGTATATCTAGAGCCCAGGGTTACTATGAAGTATCTGAGGTATATCAGGGTTACTATGAAGCATCTGAGGTATATCTACAGCCCAGGGTTACTATGAAGTATCTGAGGTATATCTACAGCCCACGGTTACTATGACGTATCTGAGGTATATCTACAGCCCAGGGTTACTATGAAGTATCTGAGGTATATCTACTGCCCAGGGTTACTATGAAGTATCTGAGGTATGTCTACAGCCCAGATTTACTATGAAGTATCTGAGGTATATCTACAGCCCAGGGTTACTATGAAGTATCTGAGGTATATCTAGAGCCCAGGGTTACTATGAAGTATCTGAGGTATATCAGGGTTACTATGAAGTATCTGAGGTATATCTACAGCCCGGGGTTACTATGAAGTATCTGAGGTATTTCAGGGTTACTATGAAGTATCTGAGGTATATCTAGACCCCAGGGTTACTATGAAGTATCTGAGGTATATCAGGGTTACTATGAAGTATCTGACGTATATTGGGGTTACTATGAAGTATCTGAGGTATATCAGGGTTACTATGAAGTATCTGAGGTATATCTATAGCCCAGGGTTACTATGAAGTATCTGAGGTATATCTACAGCCCAGGGTTACTATAAAGTATATCAGGGTTACTATGAAGTATCTGAGGTATATCTACAGCCCGGGGTTACTATGAAGTATCTGAGGTATATCAGGGTTACTATGAAGTATCTGAGGTATATCAGGGTTACTATGAAGTATCTGAGGTATATCAGGGTTACTATGAAGTATCTGAGGTATATCTATAGCCCAGGGTTACTATGAAGTATCTGAGGTATATCTATAGCCCAGGGTTACTTTGAAGTATCTGAGGTATATCTAGAGCCCAGGGTTACTATGAAGTATATGAGGTATATCTACAGCCTGGGGTTACTATGAAGTATCTGAGGTATATCAGGGTTACTATGAAGTATCTGGGGTATATCAGGGTTACTATGAAGTATCTGAGGTATAGCTACAGCCCAGAGTTACTAGGAAGTATCTGAGGTATATCTATAGCCCAGGGTTACTATGAAGTATCTGAGGTATATCTACAGCCCAGAGTTACTTTGAAGTATCTGAGGTATATCTACTGCCCAGGGTTACTATGAAGTATCTGAGGTATGTCTACAGCCCAGATTTACTATGAAGTATCTGAGGTATATCTACAGCCCAGGGTTACTATGAAGTATCTGAGGTATATCTACAGCCCAGGGTTACTATGAAGTATCTGAGGTATATCAGGGTTACTATGAAGTATATGAGGTATATCTACAGCCCGGGGTTACTATGAAGTATCTGAGGCATATCAGGGTTACTATGAAGTATCTGAGGTATATCAGGGTTACTATGAAGTATCTGAGGTATTTCAGGGTTACTATGAAGTATCTGAGGTATGTCTACAGCCCAGGGTTACTATGAAGTATCTGAGGTATATCTACAGCCCAGGGTTACTATGAAGTATCTGAGGTATATCAGGGTTACTATGAAGTATCTGAGGTATATTGGGGTTACTATGAAGTATCTGAGGTATTTCAGGGTTACTATGAAGTATCTGAGGTATATCTACAGCCCAGGGTTACTATGAAGTATCTGAGGTATATCTAGAGCCCAGAGTTACAATGAAGTATCTGAGGTATATCTACAGCCCGGGGTTGCTATGAAGTATCTGAGGTATATCAGGGTTACTATGAAGTATCTGAGGTATATCTACAGCCCAGGGTTACTATGAAGTATCTGAGGTATATCAGGGTTACTATGAAGTATCTGGGGTATATCAGGGTTACTATGAAGTATCTGAGGTATATCTACAGCCCAGGGTTACTATGAAGTATCTGAGGTATATCAGGGTTACTATGAAGTATCTGAGGTATATCAGGGTTACTATGAAGTATCTGAGGTATAGCTACAGCCCAGAGTTACTGTGAAGTATCTGAGGTATATCTATAGCCCAGGGTTACTATGAAGTATCTGAGGTATATCTACAGCCCAGAGTTACTATGAAGTATCTGAGGTATATCTACAGCCCAGGGTTACTATGAAGTATCTGAGGTATGTCTACAGCCCAGATTTACTATGAAGTATCTGAGGTATATCTACAGCCCAGGGTTACTATGAAGTATCTGAGGTATATCTAGAGCCCAGGGTTACTATGAAGTATCTGAGGTATATCAGGGTTACTATGAAGTATCTGAGGTATATCTACAGCCCAGGGTTACTATGAAGTATCTGAGGTATATCTACAGCCCACGGTTACTATGACGTATCTGAGGTATATCTACAGCCCAGGGTTACTATGAAGTATCTGAGGTATATCTACAGCCCAGAGTTACTATGAAGTATCTGAGGTATATCTACAGCCCATGGTTACTATGACGTATCTGAGGTATATCTACAGCCCAGGGTTACTATGAAGTATCTGAGGTATATCTAGAGCCCAGGGTTACTATGAAGTATCTGAGGTATATCAGGGTTACTATGAAGTATCTGAGGTATATCTACAGCCCGGGGTTACTATGAAGTATCTGAGGTATTTCAGGGTTACTATGAAGTATCTGAGGTATATCTAGACCCCAGGGTTACTATGAAGTATCTGAGGTATATCAGGGTTACTATGAAGTATCTGAGGTATATCTACAGCCCAGGGTTACTATGAAGTATCTGAGGTATATCTACAGCCCAGGTTACTATAAAGTATATCAGGGTATCTGAGGTATATCTACAGCCCCAGGGTTACTATGAGGTATCTGAGGCATATCAGGTTACTATGAAGGATCTGAGGTATATCAGGGTTACTATGAAGTATCTGAGGTATATCTACAGCCCAGGGTTACTATAAAGTATATCAGGGTTACTATGAAGTATCTGAGGTATATCTACAGCCCGGGGTTACTATGAAGTATCTGAGGCATATATCTATGAAGCCTGAGGTATATCAGGGTTACTATGAAGTATCTGAGGTATATCTACAGCCCAGGGTTACTATGAAGTATCTGAGGTATATCTATAGCCCAGGGTTACTATGAAGTATCTGAGGTATATCTATAGCCCAGGTTACTATGAAGTATCTGAGGTATATCTAGAGCCCAGGGTTACTATGAAGTATCTGAGGTATATCTACAGCCTGGGGTTACTATGAAGTATCTGAGGTATATCAGGGTTACTATGAAGTATCTGGGGTATATCAGGTTACTATGAAGTATCTGAGGTATAGCTACAGCCCAGAGTTACTAGGAAGTATCTGAGGTATATCTATAGCCCAGGGTTACTATGAAGTATCTGAGGTATATCTACAGCCCAGAGTTACTATGAAGTATCTGAGGTATATCTACTGCCCAGGGTTACTATGAAGTATCTGAGGTATGTCTACAGCCCAGATTTACTATGAAGTATCTGAGGTATATCTACAGCCCAGGGTTACTATGAAGTATCTGAGGTATATCTACAGCCCAGGGTTACTATGAAGTATCTGAGGTATATCAGGGTTACTATGAAGTATATGAGGTATATCTACAGCCCGGGTTACTATGAAGTATCTGAGGTATATTACTATGAAGTATCTGAGGTATATCCTATGAAGTATCTGAGGTATTTCAGGGTTACTATGAAGTATCTGAGGTATGTCTACAGCCCAGGGTTACTATGAAGTATCTGAGGTATATCTACAGCCCAGGGTTACTATGAAGTATCTGAGGTATATCAGGGTTACTATGAAGTATCTGAGGTATATCGGGGTTACTATGAAGTATCTGAGGTATTTCAGGGTTACTATGAAGTATCTGAGGTATATCTACAGCCCAGGGTTACTATGAAGTATCTGAGGTATATCTAGAGCCCAGAGTTACAATGAAGTATCTGAGGTATATCTAGAGCCCAGGGTTACTATGAAGTATCTGAGGTATATCAGGGTTACTTTGAAGTATCTGAGGTATATCTACAGCCCGGGGTTACTATGAAGTATCTGAGGTATTTCAGGGTTACTATGAAGTATCTGAGGTATATCAGGGTTACTATGAAGTATCTGAGGTATATCTACAGCCCAGGGTTACTATGAAGTATCTGAGGTATATCAGGGTTACTATGAAGTATCTGAGGTATATCAGGGTTACTATGAAGTATCTGAGGTATATCTACAGCCCAGAGTTACTATGAAGTATCTGAGGTATATCTATAGCCCAGGTTACTATGAAGTATCTGAGGTATATCTACAGCCCAGAGTTACTATGAAGTATCTGAGGTATATCTACAGCCCAGGGTTACTATGAAGTATCTGAGGTATGTCTACAGCCCAGATTACTATGAAGTATCTGAGGTATATCACAGCCCAGGGTTACTATTAAGTATCTGAGGTATATCTAGAGCCCAGGGTTACTATGAAGTATCTGAGGTATATCAGGTTACTATGAAGTATCTGAGGTATATCTACAGCCCAGGGTTACTATGAAGTATCTGAGGTATATCTACAGCCCACGGTTACTATGACGTATCTGAGGTATATCTACAGCCCAGGGTTACTATGAAGTATCTGAGGTATATCTACAGCCCAGAGTTACTATGAAGTATCTGAGGTATATCTACAGCCCACGGTTACTATGACGTATCTGAGGTATATCTACAGCCCAGGGTTACTATGAAGTATCTGAGGTATATCTAGAGCCCAGGTTACTATGAAGTATCTGAGGTATATCAGGGTTACTATGAAGTATCTGAGGTATATCTACAGCCCAGGTTTACTATGAAGTATCTGAGGTATATCTACAGGGGTTACTATAAAGTATATCAGGGTTACTATGAAGTATCTGAGGTATATCTACAGCCCAGGGTTACTATGAAGTATCTGAGGTATATCTATAGCCCAGTGTTACTATGAAGTATCTGAGGTATATCTATAGCCCAGGGTTACTATGAAGTATCTGAGGTATATCTAGAGCCCAGGGTTACTATGAAGTATCTGAGGTATATCTACAGCCCAGGGTTACTATGAAGTATCTGAGGTATATCAGAGTTACTATGAAGTTCTGAGGTATATCAGGTTACTATGAAGTATCTGGGGTATATCAGGGTTACTATGAAGTATCTGAGGTATATCAGAGTTACTATGAAGTATCTGAGGTATATCTACAGCCCAGGGTTACTATGAAGTATCTGAGGTATATCAGGGTTACTATGAAGTATCTGAGGTATATCAGGGTTACTATGAAGTATCTGAAGTATAGCTACAGCCCAGAGTTACTATGAAGTATCTGAGGTATATCTACTGCCCAGGGTTACTATGAAGTATCTGAGGTATGTCTACAGCCCAGATTTACTATGAAGTATCTGAGGTATATCTACAGCCCAGGGTTACTATGAAGTATCTGAGGTATATCTAGAGCCCAGGGTTACTATGAAGTATCTGAGGTATATCAGGGTTACTATGAAGTATCTGAGGTATATCTACAGCCCGGGGTTACTATGAAGTATCTGAGGTATATCTACAGCCCACGGTTACTATGAAGTATCTGAGGTATATCTACAGCCCAGAGTTACTATGAAGTATCTGAGGTATATCTACTGCCCAGGGTTACTATGAAGTATCTGAGGTATGTCTACAGCCCAGATTTACTATGAAGTATCTGAGGTATATCTACAGCCCAGGGTTACTATGAAGTATCTGAGGTATATCTAGAGCCCAGGGTTACTATGAAGTATCTGAGGTATATCAGGGTTACTATGAAGTATCTGAGGTATATCTACAGCCCGGGGTTACTATGAAGTATCTGAGGTATTTCAGGGTTACTATGAAGTATCTGAGGTATATCTAGACCCCAGGGTTACTATGAAGTATCTGAGGTATATCAGGGTTACTATGAAGTATCTGACGTATATTGGGGTTACTATGAAGTATCTGAGGTATATCAGGGTTACTATGAAGTATCTGAGGTATATCTATAGCCCAGGGTTACTATGAAGTATCTGAGGTATATCTACAGCCCAGGGTTACTATAAAGTATATCAGGGTTACTATGAAGTATCTGAGGTGTATCTACAGCCCGGGGTTACTATGAAGGATCTGAGGTATATCAGGGTTACTATGAAGTATCTGAGGTATATCTACAGCCCAGGGTTACTATGAAGTATCTGAGGTATATCTATAGCCGAGGGTTACTATGAAGTATCTGAGGTATATCTATAGCCCAGGGTTACTATGAAGTATCTGAGGTATATCTAGAGCCCAGGGTTACTATGAAGTATCTGAGGTATATCTACAGCCTGGGGTTACTATGAAGTATCTGAGGTATATCAGGGTTACTATGAAGTATCTGGGGTATATCAGGGTTACTATGAAGTATCTGAGTATAGCTACAGCCCAGAGTTACTAGGAAGTATCTGAGGTATATCTATAGCCCAGGGTTACTATGAAGTATCTGAGGTATATCTACAGCCCAGAGTTACTTTGAAGTATCTGAGGTATATCTACTGCCCAGGGTTACTATGAAGTATCTGAGGTATGTCTACAGCCCAGATTTACTATGAAGTATCTGAGGTATATCTACAGCCCAGGGTTACTATGAAGTATCTGAGGTATATCTACAGCCCAGGGTTACTATGAAGTATCTGAGGTATATCAGGGTTACTATGAAGTATATGAGGTATATCTACAGCCCGGGGTTACTATGAAGTATCTGAGGCATATCAGGGTTACTATGAAGTATCTGAGGTATATCGGGGTTACTATGAAGTATCTGAGGTATTTCAGGGTTACTATGAAGTATCTGAGGTATGTCTACAGCCCAGGGTTACTATGAAGTATCTGAGGTATATCTACAGCCCAGGGTTACTATGAAGTATCTGAGGTATATCAGGGTTACTATGAAGTATCTGAGGTATATCGGGGTTACTATGAAGTATCTGAGGTATTTCAGGGTTACTATGAAGTATCTGAGGTATATCTACAGCCCAGGGTTACTATGAAGTATCTGAGGTATATCTAGAGCCCAGAGTTACTATGAAGTATCTGAGGTATATCTACAGCCCGGGGTTACTATGAAGTATCTGAGGTATATCAGGGTTACTATGAAGTATCTGAGGTATATCTACAGCCCGGGGTTACTATGAAGTATCTGAGGTATATCAGGGTTACTATGAAGTATCTGGGGTATATCAGGGTTACTATGAAGTATCTGAGGTATATCTACAGCCCAGGGTTACTATGAAGTATCTGAGGTATATCAGGTTACTATGAAGTATCTGAGGTATATCAGGGTTACTATGAAGTATCTGAGGTATAGCTACAGCCCAGAGTTACTGTGAAATATCTGAGGTATATCTATAGCCCAGGGTTACTATGAAGTATCTGAGGTATATCTACAGCCCAGAGTTACTATGAAGTATCTGAGGTATATCTACAGCCCAGGGTTACTATGAAGTATCTGAGGTATGTCTACAGCCCAGATTTACTATGAAGTATCTGAGGTATATCTACAGCCCAGGGTTACTATGAAGTATCTGAGGTATATCTAGAGCCCAGGGTTACTAAGAAGTATCTGAGGTATATCAGGGTTACTATGAAGTATCTGAGGTATATCTACAGCCCAGGGTTACTATGAAGTATCTGAGGTATATCTACAGCCCACGGTTACTATGACGTATCTGAGGTATATCTACAGCCCAGGGTTACTATGAAGTATCTGAGGTATATCTACAGCCCAGAGTTACTATGAAGTATCTGAGGTATATCTACAGCCCACGGTTACTATGACGTATCTGAGGTATATCTACAGCCCAGGGTTACTATGAAGTATCTGAGGTATATCTAGAGCCCAGGGTTACTATGAAGTATCTGAGGTATATCAGGGTTACTATGAAGTATCTGAGGTATATCTACAGCCCGGGGTTACTATGAAGTATCTGAGGTATTTCAGGGTTACTATGAAGTATCTGAGGTATATCTAGAGCCCAGGGTTACTATGAAGTATCTGAGGTATATCAGGGTTACTATGAAGTATCTGAGGTATATCTACAGCCCAGGGTTACTATGAAGTATCTGAGGTATATCTACAGCCCACGGTTACTATAAAGTATATCAGGGTTACTATGAAGTATCTGAGGTATATCTACAGCCCGGGGTTACTATGAGGTATCTGAGGCATTAGGTTACTATGAAGGATCTGAGGTATATCAGGGTTACTATGAAGTATCTGAGGTATATCTACAGCCCAGGGTTACTATGAAGTATCTGAGGTATATCTATAGCCCAGGTTACTATGAAGTATCTGAGGTATATCTATAGCCCAGGGTTACTATGAAGTATCTGAGGTATATCTAGAGCCCAGGGTTACTATGAAGTATCTGAGGTATATCTACAGCCCAGGGTTACTATGAAGTTACTATGAAGTATCTGAGGTATATCTACAGCCCAGGGTTACTATGAAGTATCTGAGGTATATCAGGTTACTATGAAGTATCTGGGGTATATCTTACTATGAAGTATCTGAGGTATATCAGTTACTATGAAGTATCTGAGGTATATCTACAGCCCAGGGTTACTATGAAGTATCTGAGGTATATCAGGTTACTATGAAGTATCTGAGGTATATCAGGGTTACTATGAAGTATCTGAGGTATATCTACAGCCCAGAGTTACTATGAAGTATCTGAGGTATATCTATAGCCCAGGGTTACTATGAAGTATCTGAGGTATATCTACAGCCCAGAGTTACTATGAAGTATCTGAGGTATATCTACTGGGGTTACTATGAAGTATCTGAGGTATCTACAGCCCAGATTTACTATGTATCTGAGGTATATCTACAGCCCAGGGTTACTATGAAGTATCTGAGGTATATCTAAAGCCCAGGGTTACTAAGAAGTATCTGAGGTATATCAGGGTTACTATGAAGTATCTGAGGTATATCTACAGCCCAGGGTTACTATGAAGTATCTGAGGTATATCTACAGCCCACGGTTACTATGAAGTATCTGAGGTATATCTACAGCCCAGGTTACTATGAAGTATCTGAGGTATATCTACAGCCCAGAGTTACTATGAAGTATCTGAGGTATATCTACAGCCCAGGTTACTATGAAGTATCTGAGGTATATCTACAGCCCAGGGTTACTATGAAGTATCTGAGGTATATCTACAGCGCAGGTTACTATGACGTTCTCAGGTATATCAGGGTTACTATGAATTATCTGAGGTATATCTACAGCCCGGGTTACTATGAAGTATCTGAGGTTTTCAGGGTTACTATGAAGTATCTGAGGTATATCTACAGCCCAGGGTTACTATGAAGTATCTGAGGTATATCTAGAGCCCAGGGTTACTATGAAGTATCTGAGGTATATCAGGGTTACTATGAAGTATCTGAGGTATATTGGGGTTACTATGAAGTATCTGAGGTATATCAGGGTTACTATGAAGTATCTGAGGTATATCTACAGCCTATTGTTACTATGAAGTATCTGAGGTATATCAGGGTTACTATGAAGTATCTGAGGTATATCTACAGCCCAGGGTTACTATGAAGTATCTGAGGCATATCAGGGTTACTATGAAGTATCTGAGGTATATCACTATGCCTGAGGTATTTCAGGGTTACTATGATGTATCTGAGGTATATCTACAGCCCAGGGTTACTATGAAGTATCTGAGGTATATCTAGAGCCCAGAGTTACTTTGAAGTATCTGAGGTTATCTACAGCCCGGGGTTACTATGAAGTATCTGAGTATATCAGGGTTACTATGAAGTATCTGGGGTATATTTACAGCCCGGGGTTACTATGAAGTATCTGAGGTATATCAGGGTTACTATGAAGTATCTGAGGTATATCTAGAGCCCAGAGTTACTATGAAGTATCTGAGGTATATCTAGCCCGGTTACTATGAAGTATCTGAGGTATATCAGGGTTACTATATCTTACTATGAAGTATCCGAGGTATATCAGGGTTACTATGAAGTATCTGGGGTATATCAGGTTACTATGAAGTATCTGAGGTATGTCTACAGCCCAGGGTTACTATGAAGTATCTGAGGTATATCTATAGCCCAGGTTACTTTGAAGTATCTGAGGTATATCAGAGTTACTATGAAGTATCTGGGTATATCAGCTATGAAGTATCTGAGGTATATCAGGGTTACTATGAAGTATCTGAGGTATATCAGGGTTACTATTAAGGCATATCAGGGTTACTATGAAGTATCTGAGGTATAGCTACAGCCCAGAGTTACTATGAAGTATCTGAGGTATATCTACAGCCCACGGTTACTATGACGTATCTGAGGTATATCTACAGCCCAGGGTTACTATGAAGTATCTGAGGTATATCTACAGCCCAGGGTTACTATGAAGTATCTGACGTATATTGGGGTTATATGAAGTATCAGGGTTACTATGAAGTATCTGAGGTATATCTACAGCCCAGGGTTACTATAAAAAAGTATAGTACTCTGAGGCATATCAGGGTTACTATGAAGTATCTGAGGTATATCTACAGCCCAGGGTTACTATGAAGTATCTGAGGTATATCTATAGCCCAGGGTTACTATGAAGTATCTGAGGTATATCTACAGCCCAGGGTTACTATGAAGTATCTGAGGTATATCAGGGTTACTATGAAGTATCTGGGGTATATCAGGGTTACTATGAAGTATCTGAGGTATATCAGTTACTATGAAGTATCTGAGGTATATCTACAGCCCAGGTTACTATGAAGTATCTGAGGTATATCAGGGTTACTATGAAGTATCTGAGGTATATCAGGTTACTATTAAGTATCTGTATAGCTACAGCCCAGAGTTACTATGAAGTATCTGAGGTATATCTATAGCCCAGGGTTACTATGAAGTATCTGAGGTATATCTACAGCCCAGAGTTACTATGAAGTATCTGAGGTATATCTACTGCCCAGGGTTACTATGAAGTATCTGAGTATGTCTACAGCCCAGATTTACTATGAAGTATCTGAGGTATATCTACAGCCCAGGGTTACTATGAAGTATCTGAGGTATATCTACAGCCCAGGGTTACTATGAAGTATCTGAGGTATATCAGGGTTACTATGAAGTATCTGAGGTATATCTACAGCCTGGGGTTACAATGAAGTATCTGAGGCATATCAGGGTTACTATGAAGTATCTGAGGTATATCGGGGTTACTATGAAGTATCTGAGGTATTTCAGGGTTATTATGAAGTATCTGAGGTATGTCTACAGCCCAGGGTTACTATGAAGTATCTGAGGTATATCTACAGCCCAGGGTTACTATGAAGTATCTGAGGTATATCAGGGTTACTATGAAGTATCTGAGGTATATCGGGGTTACTATGAAGTATCTGAGGTATTTCAGGGTTACTATGAAGTATCTGAGGTATATCTACAGCCCAGGGTTACTATGAAGTATCTGAGGTATATCTAGAGCCCAGAGTTACAATGAAGTATCTGAGGTATATCTACAGCCCGGGAGTTGCTATGAAGTATCTGAGGTATATCAGGGTTACTATGAAGTATCTGAGGTATATCTACAGCCCAGGGTTACTATGAAGTATCTGAGGTATATCAGGGTTACTATGAAGTATCTGGGGTATATCAGGGTTACTATGAAGTATCTGAGGTATATCTACAGCCCAGGGTTACTATGAAGTATCTGAGGTATATCAGGGTTAGTATGAAGTATCTGAGGTATATCAGGGTTACTATGAAGTATCTGAGGTATATCTAGAGCCCAGAGTTACTTTGAAGTATCTGAGGTATATCTACAGCCCGGGGTTACTATGAAGTATCTGAGGTATATCAGGGTTACTATGAAGTATCTGGGGTATATCTACAGCCCGGGGTTACTATGAAGTATCTGAGGTATATCAGAGTTACTATGAAGTATCTGAGGTATATCTAGAGCCCAGAGTTACTATGAAGTATCTGAGGTATATCTACAGCCCGGGGTTACTATGAAGTATCTGAGGTATATCAGGGTTACTATGAAGTATCTGGGGTATATCAGGTTACTATGCAGTATCCGAGGTATATCAGGGTTACTATGAAGTATCTGGGGTATATCAGGGTTACTATGAAGTATCTGAGGTATGTCTACAGCCCAGGGTTACTATGAAGTATCTGAGGTATATCTATAGCCCAGGGTTACTATGAAGTATCTGAGGTATATCAGAGTTACTATGAAGTATCTGGGGTATATCAGAGTTACTATGAAGTATCTGAGGTATATCAGGGTTACTATGAAGTATCTGAGGTATATCAGGGTTACTATGAAGTATCTGAGGTATATCAGGGTTACTATGAAGTATCTGAGGTATAGCTACAGCCCAGAGTTACTATGAAGTATCTGAGGTATATCTACAGCCCACGGTTACTATGACGTATCTGAGGTATATCTACAGCCCAGGGTTACTATGAAGTATCTGAGGTATATCTACAGCCCAGGGTTACTATGAAGTATCTGACATATATTGGGGTTACTATGAAGTATCTGAGGTATATCTATAGCCCAGGGTTACTATGAAGTATCTGAGGTATATCTACAGCCCAGGGTTACTATAAAGTATATCAGGTTACTATGAAGTATCTGAGGCATATCAGGGTTACTATGAAGTATCTGAGGTATATCTACAGCCCAGGGTTACTATGAAGTATCTGAGGTATATCTATAGCCCAGGGTTACTATGAAGTATCTGAGGTATATCTACAACCCAGGGTTACTATGAAGTATCTGAGGTATATCTATGAAGTATCTGGGGTATATCAGGGTTACTATGAAGTATCTGAGGTATATCAGAGTTACTATGAAGTATCTGAGGTATATCTACAGCCCAGGGTTACTATGAAGTATCTGAGGTATATCAGGTTACTATGAAGTATCTGAGGTATATCAGGGTTACTATTAAGTATCTGAGGTATAGCTACAGCCCAGAGTTACTATGAAGTATCTGAGGTATATCTATAGCCCAGGGTTACTATGAAGTATATGAGGTATATCTACAGCCCAGAGTTACTATGAAGTATCTGAGGTATATCTACTGCCCAGGGTTACTATGAAGTATCTGAGGTATGTCTACAGCCCAGATTTACTATGAAGTATCTGAGGTATATCTACAGCCCAGGGTTACTATGAAGTATCTGAGGTATATCTACAGCCCAGGGTTACTATGAAGTATCTGAGGTATATCAGGGTTACTATGAAGTATCTGAGGTATATCTACAGCCCGGGTTACTATGAAGTATCTGAGGCATATCAGGGTTACTATGAAGTATCTGAGGTATATCGGGGTTACTATGAAGTATCTGAGGTATTTCAGGGTTACTATGAAGTATCTGAGGTATATCTACAGCCCAGGGTTACTATGAAGTATCTGCGGTATATCTACAGCCCGGGGTTACTATGAAGTATCTGAGGTATATCAGGGTTACTATGAAGTATCTGGGCTATATCAGGGTTACTATGAAGTATCTGAGGTATATCAGGGTTACTATGAAGTATCTGAGGTATAACTACAGCCCAGAGTTACTGTGAAGTATCTGAGGTATATCTATAGCCCAGGGTTACTATGAAGTATCTGAGGTATATCTACAGCCCAGAGTTACTATGAAGTATCTGAGGTATATCAGGGTTACTATGAAGTATCTGAGGTATATCTACAGCCCAGGGTTACTATGAAGTATCTGAGGTATATCAGGTTACTATGAAGTATCTGGGGTATATCATTGTTAGAAGTATCTGAGGTATATCTACAGCCCAGGGTTACTATGAAGTATCTGAGGTATATCAGGGTTACTATGAAGTATCTGAGGTATATCAGGGTTACTATGAAGTATCTGAGGTATAGCTACAGCCCAGAGTTACTATGAAGTATCTGAGGTATATCTATAGCCCAGGGTTACTATGAAGTATCTGAGGTATATCTACAGCCCAGAGTTACTATGAAGTATCTGAGGTATATCTACAGCCCAGGGTTACTATGAAGTATCTGAGGTATGTCTACAGCCCAGATTTACTATGAAGTATCTGAGGTATATCTACAGCCCAGGGTTACTATGAAGTATCTGAGGTATATCTAGAGCCCAGGGTTACTATGAAGTATCTGAGGTATATCAGGGTTACTATGAAGTATCTGAGGTATATCTACAGCCCAGGTTACTATGAAGTTTCTGAGGTATATCTACAGCCCACGGTTACTATGACGTATCTGAGGTATATCTACAGCCCAGGTTACTATGAAGTATCTGAGGTATATCTAGAGCCCAGGGTTACTATGAAGTATCTGAGGTATATCAGGGTTACTATGAAGTATCTGAGGTATTTCAGGGTTACTATGAAGTATCTGAGGTATATCTAGGGGTTACTATGAAGTATCTGAGGTATATCAGGGTTACTATGAAGTTCTGACTATATTGACTATGAAGTATCTGAGGTATATCAGGGTTACTATGAAGTATCTGAGGTATATCTATAGCCCAGGTTACTATGAAGTATCTGAGGTATATCTACAGCCCAGGGTTACTATAAAGTATATCAGGGTTACTATGAAGTATCTGAGGCATATCAGGGTTACTATGAAGTATCTGAGGTATATCTACAGCCCAGGGTTACTATGAAGTATCTGAGGTATATCTAGCCCAGGGTTACTATGAAGTATCTGAGGTATATCTATAGCCCAGGGTTACTATGAAGTATCTGAGGTATATCTAGAGCCCAGGGTTACTATGAAGTATCTGAGGTATATCTACAGCCCGGGTTACTATGAAGTATCTGAGGTATATCAGGGTTACTATGAAGTATCTGGGGTATATCAGGGTTACTATGAAGTATCTGAGGTATATCAGAGTTACTATGAAGTATCTGAGGTATATCTACAGCCCAGGGTTACTATGAAGTATCTGAGGTATATCAGGTTACTATGAAGTATCTGAGGTATATCAGGGTTACTATTAAGTATCTGAGGTATAGCTACAGCCCAGAGTTACTATGAAGTATCTGAGGTATATCTATAGCCCAGGGTTACTATGAAGTATCTGAGGTATATCTACAGCCCAGAGTTACTATGAAGTATCTGAGGTATATCTACTGCCCAGGGTTACTATGAAGTATCTGAGGTATGTCTACAGCCCAGATTTACTATGAAGTATCTGAGGTATATCTACAGCCCAGGGTTACTATGAAGTATCTGAGGTATATCTAGAGCCCAGGGTTACTATGAAGTATCTGAGGTATATCAGGGTTACTATGAAGTATCTGAGGTATATCTACAGCCCGGGGTTACTATGAAGTATCTGAGGCATATCAGGGTACTATGAAGTATCTGAGGTATATCGGGGTTACTATGAAGTATCTGAGGTATTTCAGGGTTACTATGAAGTATCTGAGGTATGTCTACAGCCCAGGGTTACTATGAAGTATCTGAGGTATATCTACAGCCCAGGGTTACTATGAAGTATCTGAGGTATATCAGGGTTACTATGAAGTATCTGAGGTATATCGGGGTTACTATGAAGTATCTGAGGTATTTCAGGGTTACTATGAAGTATCTGAGGTATATCTACAGCCCAGGGTTACTATGAAGTATCTGAGGTATATCTAGAGCCCAGAGTTACAATGAAGTATCTGAGGTATATCTACAGCCCGGGGTTGCTATGAAGTATCTGAGGTATATCAGGGTTACTATGAAGTATCTGAGGTATATCTACAGCCCAGGGTTACTATGAAGTATCTGAGGTATATCAGGGTTACAGAAGGGGGTATATCAGGGTTACTATGAAGTATCTGAGGTATATCTACAGCCCAGGGTTACTATGAAGTATCTGAGGTATATCAGGGTTAATGAAGTATCTGAGGTATATCAGGGTTACTATGAAGTATCTGAGGTATAGTTACAGCCCAAAGTTACTGTGAAGTATCTGAGGTATATCTATAGCCCAGGGTTACTATGAAGTATCTGAGGTATATCTACAGCCCAGAGTTACTATGAAGTATCTGAGGTATATCTACAGCCCAGGGTTACTATGAAGTATCTGAGGTATTTCTACAGCCCAGGGTTACTATGAAGTATCTGAGGTATATCTAGAGCCCAGGGTTACTATGAAGTATCTGAGGTATATCAGGGTTACTATGAAGTATCTGAGGTATATCTACAGCCCAGGGTTACTATGAAGTATCTGAGGTATATCTACAGCCCAGGGTTACTATGACGTATCTGAGGTATATCTACAGCCCAGGGTTACTATGAAGTATCTGAGGTATATCTACAGCCCAGGTTACTATGAAGTATCTGAGGTATATCAGGGTTACTATGAAGTATCTGAGGTATATCAGGTTACTATGAAGTATCCGAGGTATATCAGGGTTACTATGAAGTATCTGAGGTATATCAGGGTTACTATGAAGTATCTGAGGTATATCTACAGCCCAGGGTTACTATGAAGTATCTGAGGTATATCTATAGCCCAGGGTTACTATGAAGTATCTGAGGTATATCTACAGCCCAGGGTTACTATGAAGTATCTGAGGTATATCTAGTCCCCAGGGTTACTATGAAGTATCTGAGGTATTTCAGGGTTACTATGAAGTATCTGAGGTATATTGGGGTTACTATGAAGTATCTGAGGTATATCAGGGTTACTATGAAGTATCTGAGGTATATCTACAGCCCAGGGTTACTATGAAGTATCTGAGGTATATTTACAGCCTATAGTTACTTTGAAGTATCTGAGGTATATCAGGTTACTTTGAAGTATCTGAGGTATATCTACAGCCTGGGGTTACTATGAAGTATCTGAGGCATATCAGGGTTACTATGAAGTATCTGAGGTATATCAGGGTTACTATGAAGTATCTGAGGTATATCGGGGTTACTATGAAGTATCTGAGGTATTTCAGGGTTACTATGAAGTATCTGAGGTATATCTACAGCCCAGGGTTACTATGAAGAATCTGAGGTATATCTAGAGCCCAGAGTTACTATGAAGTATCTGAGGTATATCAGGGTTACTATGAAGTATCTGAGGTATATCTACAGCCCAGGGTTACTATGAAGTATCTGAGGTATATCAGAGTTACTATGAAGTATCTGGGGTATATCAGAGTTACTATGAAGTATCTGAGGTATATCAGGGTTACTATGAAGTATCTGAGGTATATCAGGGTTACTATGAAGTATCTGAGGTATAGCTACAGCCCAGAGTTACTATGAAGTATCTGAGGTATATCTATAGCCCAGGGTTACTATGAAGTATCTGAGGTTATCTACAGCCCAGAGTTACTATGAAGTATCTGAGGTATATCTACAGCCCAGGGTTACTATGAAGTATCTGAGGTATATCTACAGCCCAGGTTACTATGACGTATCTGAGGTTATCTACAGCCCAGGGTTACTATGAAGTATCTGAGGTATATCTACAGCCCAGGTTACTATGCCCAGGGTTACTATGAAGTATCTGAGGTATATCTACAGCCCAGGGTTAGGGTTACTATGAAGTATCTGAGGTATATCTAGAGGGTTACTATGAAGTATCTGAGGTATATCAGGGTTACTATGAAGTATCTGAGGTATATTGGGGTTACTATGAAGTATCTGAGGTATATCAGGGTTACTATGAAGTATCTGAGGTATATCTACAGCCCAGGGTTACTATGAAGTATCTGAGGTATATCAGGGTTACTATGAAGTATCTGAGGTATATCTACAGCCCGGGGTTACTATGAAGTATCTCAGGCATATCAGGGTTACTATGAAGTATCTGAGGTATATCAGGGTTACTATGAAGTATCTGAGGTATATCGGGGTTACTATGAAGTATCTGAGGTATTTCAGGGTTACTATGAAGTATCTGAGGTATATCTAGAGCCCAGGGTTACTATGAAGTATCTGAGGTATATCTACAGCCCAGGGAAGTTACAGGTTACTATGAAGTATCTGGGGTATATCTATGAAGCATCTGAGGTATATCGGGGTTACTATGAAGTATCTGAGGTATTTCAGGGTTACTATGAAGTATCTGAGGTATATCTATAGCCCAGGGTTACTATGAAGTATCTGAGGTATATCTAGAGCCCAGAGTTACTTTGAAGTATCTGAGGTATATCTACAGCCCGGGGTTACTATGAAGTATCTGAGGTATATCAGGGTTACTATGAAGTATCTGGGGTATATCTACAGGGTTACTATGAAGTATCTGAGGTATATCAGAGTTACTATGAAGTATCTGAGGTATATCTAGAGCCCAGAGTTACTATGAAGTATCTGAGGTATATCTACAGCCCGGTTACTATGAAGTATCTGAGGTATATCAAATCAGGGTTACTTATGAAGTATCCGACAATGCAGTAATAACGTATAACTAACTTCCAAAAAAAAAAAAAACTACTGTCTTATACACAGTGTAAGTTACTATGATATGAATGAGTATCTGGCAGATACAGTAGATGATCTACAGTATATACATATGAGATAAGTATGTAAACCAAGGGTTACTATGAAGTATCTGATGCAGTATGATCTAGAGCAGTATCCAGAGATGAACAATGTACTATATAAGGTAGCATTGTATCTGATATATTTACATAATTTCCCATCAATTCCCATGATTAAAGTATATCAGTGTCACAGCCCAGGGTGGTGGCTGTTTAACAGGGTTACTATGAAGTATCTGAGGTATATCAGGGGTTACTATGAAGTATCCGAGGTATATCAGGGTTACTATGAAGTATCTGGGGTATATCAGGGTTACTATGAAGTATCTGAGGTATGTCTACAGCCCAGGGTTACTATGAAGTATCTGAGGTATATCTATAGCCCAGGGTTACTATGAAGTATCTGAGGTATATCTACAGCCCAGGGTTACTATGAAGTATCTGAGGTATATCTAGACCCCAGGGTTACTATGAAGTATCTGAGGTATTTCAGGGTTATATCTGAGGGTTACTATGAAGTATCTGAGGTATATCAGGTTACTATGAAGTATCTGAGGTATATCTACAGCCCAGGGTTACTATGAAGTATCTGAGGTATATTTACAGCCTATAGTTACTATGAAGTATCTGAGGTATATCAGGGTTACTATGAAGTATCTGAGGTATATCTACAGCCCAGGGTTACTATGAAGTATCTGAGGTATATCTACAGCCCAGGGTTACTATGAAGTATCTGAGGTATATCTACAGCCCAGGGTTACTATGAAGTATCTCAGGTATATCAGGGTTACTATGAATATCTGAGGTATATCTACAGCCCGGGTTACTATGAAGTATCTGAGGTATTTCAGGGTTACTATGAAGTATCTGAGGTATATCTAGACCCCAGGGTTACTATGAAGTATCTGAGGTATATCAGGGTTACTATGAAGTATCTGAGGTATATTGGGGTTACTATGAGGTATCTGAGGTATATCCAGGTTACTATGAAGTATCTGAGGTATATCTACAGCCTGACGGTTACTATGAAGTATCTGAGGTATATCAGGTTACTATGAAGTATCTGAGGTATATCTACAGCCCAGGGTTACTATGAAGTATCTGAGGTATATCAGGGTTACTATGAAGTATCTGAGGTATATCTACAGCCCAGGGTTACTATGAAGTATCTGAGGTATATCTTACTATGAAGTATCTGAGGTATATCTACAGCCCGGGTTACTATGAAGTATCTGAGGTATATCAGTTACTATGAAGTATCTGGGGTATATCAGGGTTACTATGAAGTATCTGAGGTATATCAGAGTTACTATGAAGTATCTGAGGTATATCTACAGCCCAGGGTTACTATGAAGTATCTGAGGTATATCAGGGTTACTATCTGAATATCAGTTACTATTAAGTATCTGAGGTATATCTACAGCCCAGAGTTACTATGAAGTATCTGAGGTATATCTAGGGTTACTATGAAGTATCTGAGGTATATCTACAGCCCAGGTTACTATGAAGTATCTGAGGTATATCTACTGCCCAGGGTTACTATGAAGTATCTGAGGTATGTCTACAGCCCAGATTTACTATGAAGTATCTGAGGTATATCTACAGCCCAGGGTTACTATGAAGTATCTGAGGTATATCTACAGCCCAGGGTTACTATGAAGTATCTGAGGTATATCAGGGTTACTATGAAGTATCTGAGGTATATCTACAGCCCGGGGTTACAATGAAGTATCTGAGGCATATCAGGGTTACTATGAAGTATCTGAGGTATATCGGGTTACTATGAAGTATCTGAGGTATTTCAGGGTTACTATGAAGTATCTGAGGTATGTCTACAGCCCAGGGTTACTATGAAGTATCTGAGGTATATCTACAGCCCAGGGTTACTATGAAGTATCTGAGGTATATCAGGGTTACTATGAAGTATCTGAGGTATATCGTTACTATGAAGTATCTGAGGTATTTCAGGGTTACTATGAAGTATCTGAGGTATATCTACAGCCCAGGGTTACTATGAAGTATCTGAGGTATATCTAGAGCCCAGAGTTACAATGAAGTATCTGAGGTATATCTACAGCCCGGGGTTGCTATGAAGTATCTGAGGTATATCAGGGTTACTATGAAGTATCTGAGGTATATCTACAGCCCAGGGTTACTATGAAGTATCTGAGGTATATCAGGTTACTCTGAGGTATTTCAGGGTTACTATGATGTATCTGAGGTATATCTACAGCCCAGGGTTACTATGAAGTATCTGAGGTATATCTAGAGCCCAGAGTTACTAGAAGTATCTGAGGTATATCTACAGCCCGGGGTTACTATGAAGTATCTGAGGTATATCAGGGTTACTATGAAGTATCTGGGGTATATTTACAGCCCGGGGTTACTATGAAGTATCTGAGGTATATCAGAGTTACTATGAAGTATCTGAGGTATATCTAGAGCCCAGAGTTACTATGACGTATCTGAGGTATATCTACAGCCCAGGGTTACTATGAAGTATCTGAGGTATATCAGGGTTACTATGAAGTATCTGGGGTATATCAGGGTTACTATGAAGTATCTGAGGTATATCAGGGTTACTATGAAGTATCTGGGGTATATCAGGGTTACTATGAAGTATCTGAGGTATGTCTACAGCCCAGGGTTACTATGAAGTATCTGAGGTATATCTATAGCCCAGGGTTACTTTGAAGTATCTGAGGTATATCAGAGTTACTATGAAGTATCTGGGGTATATCAGAGTTACTATGAAGTATCTGAGGTATATCAGGGTTACTATGAAGTATCTGAGGTATATCAGGGTTACTATTAAGTATCTGAGGTATATCAGGGTTACTATGAAGTATCTGAGGTATAGCTACAGCCCAGAGTTACTATGAAGTATCTGAGGTATATCTACAGCCCACGGTTACTATGACGTATCTGAGGTATATCTACAGCCCAGGATTACTATGAAGTATCTGAGGTATATCTACAGCCCAGGGTTACTATGAAGTATCTGACGTATATTGGGGTTACTATGAAGTATCTGAGGTATATCAGGGTTACTATGAAGTATCTGAGGTATATCTACAGCCCAGGGTTACTATAAAGTATATCAGGGTTACTATGAAGTATCTGAGGCATATCAGGGTTACTATGAAGTATCTGAGGTATATCTACAGCCCAGGGTTACTATGAAGTATCTGAGGTATATCAGAGTTACTATGAAGTATCTGAGGTATATCTACAGCCCGGGGTTACTATGAAGTATCTGAGGTATATCAGGGTTACTATGAAGTATCTGGGGTATATCAGGGTTACTATGAAGTATCTGAGGTATATCAGAGTTACTATGAAGTATCTGAGGTATATCTACAGCCCAGGGTTACTATGAAGTATCTGAGGTATATCAGGGTTACTATGAAGTATCTGAGGTATATCAGGGTTACTATTAAGTATCTGAGGTATAGCTACAGCCCAGAGTTACTATGAAGTATCTGAGGTATATCTATAGCCCAGGGTTACTATGAAGTATCTGAGGTATATCTACAGCCCAGAGTTACTATGAAGTATCTGAGGTATATCTACTGCCCAGGGTTACTATGAAGTATCTGAGGTATGTCTACAGCCCAGATTTACTATGAAGTATCTGAGGTATATCTACAGCCCAGGGTTACTATGAAGTATCTGAGGTATATCTACAGCCCAGGGTTACTATGAAGTATCTGAGGTATATCAGGGTTACTATGAAGTATCTGAGGTATATCTACAGCCCGGGTTACAATGAAGTATCTGAGGCATATCAGGGTTACTATGAAGTATCTGAGGTATATCGGGGTTACTATGAAGTATCTGAGGTATTTCAGGGTTACTATGAAGTATCTGAGGTATGTCTACAGCCCAGGGTTACTATGAAGTATCTGAGGTATATCTACAGCCCAGGGTTACTATGAAGTATCTGAGGTATATCAGGGTTACTATGAAGTATCTGAGGTATATCGGGGTTACTATGAAGTATCTGAGGTATTTCAGGGTTACTATGAAGTATCTGAGGTATATCTACAGCCCAGGGTTACTATGAAGTATCTGAGGTATATCTAGAGCCCAGAGTTACAATGAAGTATCTGAGGTATATCTACAGCCCGGGGTTGCTATGAAGTATCTGAGGTATATCAGGGTTACTATGAAGTATCTGAGGTATATCTACAGCCCAGGGTTACTATGAAGTATCTGAGGTATATCAGGGTTACTATGAAGTATCTGGGGTATATCAGGGTTACTATGAAGTATCTGAGGTATATCTACAGCCCAGGGTTACTATGAAGTATCTGAGGTATATCAGGGTTAGTATGAAGTATCTGAGGTATATCAGGGTTACTATGAAGTATCTGAGGTATATCTAGAGCCCAGAGTTACTTTGAAGTATCTGAGGTATATCTACAGCCTGGGGTTACTATGAAGTATCTGAGGTATATCAGGGTTACTATGAAGTATCTGGGGTATATTTACAGCCCGGGTTACTATGAAGTATCTGAGGTATATCAGAGTTACTATGAAGTATCTGAGGTATATCTAGAGCCCAGAGTTACTATGACGTATCTGAGGTATATCTACAGCCCGGGGTTACTATGAAGTATCTGAGGTATATCAGGGTTACTATGAAGTATCTGGGGTATATCAGGTTACTATGCAGTATCCGAGGTATATCAGGGTTACTATGAAGTATCTGGGGTATATCAGGGTTACTATGAAGTATCTGAGTTATGTCTACAGCCCAGGGTTACTATGAAGTATCTGAGGTATATCTATAGCCCAGGGTTACTATGAAGTATCTGAGGTATATCAGAGTTACTATGAAGTATCTGGGGTATATCAGAGTTACTATGAAGTATCTGAGGTATATCAGGGTTACTATGAAGTATCTGAGGTATATCAGGGTTACTATTAAGTATCTGAGGTATATCAGGGTTACTATGAAGTATCTGAGGTATAGCTACAGCCCAGAGTTACTATGAAGTATCTGAGGTATATCTACAGCCCACGGTTACTATGACGTATCTGAGGTATATCTACAGCCCAGGGTTACTATGAAGTATCTGAGGTATATCTACAGCCCAGGGTTACTATGAAGTATCTGACATATATTGGGGTTACTATGAAGTATCTGAGGTATATCTATAGCCCAGGGTTACTATGAAGTATCTGAGGTATATCTACAGCCCAGGGTTACTATAAAGTATATCAGGGTTACTATGAAGTATCTGAGGCATATCAGGGTTACTATGAAGTATCTGAGGTATATCTACAGCCCAGGGTTACTATGAAGTATCTGAGGTATATCTATAGCCCAGGGTTACTATGAAGTATCTGAGGTATATCTACAACCCGGGTTACTATGAAGTATCTGAGGTATATCAGGGTTACTATGAAGTATCTGGGGTATATCAGGGTTACTATGAAGTATCTGAGGTATATCAGAGTTACTATGAAGTATCTGAGGTATATCTACAGCCCAGGGTTACTATGAAGTATCTGAGGTATATCAGGGTTACTATGAAGTATCTGAGGTATATCAGGGTTACTATTAAGTATCTGAGGTATAGCTACAGCCCAGAGTTACTATGAAGTATCTGAGGTATATCTATAGCCCAGGGTTACTATGAAGTATATGAGGTATATCTACAGCCCAGAGTTACTATGAAGTATCTGAGGTATATCTACTGCCCAGGGTTACTATGAAGTATCTGAGGTATGTCTACAGCCCAGATTTACTATGAAGTATCTGAGGTATATCTACAGCCCAGGGTTACTATGAAGTATCTGAGGTATATCTACAGCCCAGGGTTACTATGAAGTATCTGAGGTATATCAGGGTTACTATGAAGTATCTGAGGTATATCTACAGCCCGGGGTTACTATGAAGTATCTGAGGCATATCAGGGTTACTATGAAGTATCTGAGGTATATCGGGTTACTATGAAGTATCTGAGGTATTTCAGGGTTACTATGAAGTATCTGAGGTATGTCTACAGCCCAGGGTTACTATGAAGTATCTGAGGTATATCTACAGCCCAGGGTTACTATGAAGTATCTGAGGTATATCAGGGTTACTATGAAGTATCTGAGGTATATCGGGGTTACTATGAAGTATCTGAGGTATTTCAGGGTTACTATGAAGTATCTGAGGTATATCTACAGCCCAGGGTTACTATGAAGTATCTGAGGTATATCTAGAGCCCAGAGTTACAATGAAGTATCTGAGGTATATCTACAGCCCGGGGTTGCTATGAAGTATCTGAGGTATATCAGGGTTACTATGAAGTATCTGAGGTATATCTACAGCCCAGGGTTACTATGAAGTATCTGAGGTATATCAGGGTTACTATGAAGTATCTGGGGTATATCATTGTTACTATGAAGTATCTGAGGTATATCTACAGCCCAGGGTTACTATGAAGTATCTGAGGTATATCAGGGTTAGTATGAAGTATCTGAGGTATATCAGGGTTACTATGAAGTATCTGAGGTATAGCTACAGCCCAGAGTTACTGTGAAGTATCTGAGGTATATCTATAGCCCAGGGTTACTATGAAGTATCTGAGGTATATCTACAGCCCAGAGTTACTATGAAGTATCTGAGGTATATCTACAGCCCAGGGTTACTATGAAGTATCTGAGGTATGTCTACAGCCCAGATTTACTATGAAGTATCTGAGGTATATCTACAGCCCAGGGTTACTATGAAGTATCTGAGGTATATCTAGAGCCCAGGGTTACTATGAAGTATCTGAGGTATATCAGGTTACTATGAAGTATCTGAGGTATATCTACAGCCCAGGGTTACTATGAAGTTTCTGAGGTATATCTACAGCCCACGGTTACTATGAAGTATCTGAGGTATATCTACAGCCCAGGGTTACTATGAAGTATCTGAGGTATATCTAGAGCCCAGGGTTACTATGAAGTATCTGAGGTATATCAGGGTTACTATGAAGTATCTGAGGTATTTCAGGGTTACTATGAAGTATCTGAGGTATATCTACAGCCCAGAGTTACTATGAAGTATCTGAGGTATATCTACAGCCCAGGGTTACTATGAAGTATCTGACGTATATTGGGGTTACTATGAAGTATCTGAGGTATATCAGGGTTACTATGAAGTATCTGAGGTATATCTATAGCCCAGGGTTACTATGAAGTATCTGAGGTATATCTACAGCCCAGGGTTACTATAAAGTATATCAGGGTTACTATGAAGTATCTGAGGCATATCAGGGTTACTATGAAGTATCTGAGGTATATCTACAGCCCAGGGTTACTATGAAGTATCTGAGGTATATCTATAGCCCAGGGTTACTATGAAGTATCTGAGGTATATCTATAGCCCAGGGTTACTATGAAGTATCTGAGGTATATCTAGAGCCCAGGGTTACTATGAAGTATCTGAGGTATATCTACAGCCCGGGGTTACTATGAAGTATCTGAGGTATATCAGGGTTACTATGAAGTATCTGGGGTATATCAGGGTTACTATGAAGTATCTGAGGTATATCAGAGTTACTATGAAGTATCTGAGGTATATCTACAGCCCAGGGTTACTATGAAGTATCTGAGGTATATCAGGGTTACTATGAAGTATCTGAGGTATATCAGGGTTACTATTAAGTATCTGAGGTATAGCTACAGCCCAGAGTTACTATGAAGTATCTGAGGTATATCTATAGCCCAGGGTTACTATGAAGTATCTGAGGTATATCTACAGCCCAGAGTTACTATGAAGTATCTGAGGTATATCTACTGCCCAGGGTTACTATGAAGTATCTGAGGTATGTCTACAGCCCAGATTTACTATGAAGTATCTGAGGTATATCTACAGCCCAGGGTTACTATGAAGTATCTGAGGTATATCTACAGCCCAGGGTTACTATGAAGTATCTGAGGTATATCAGGGTTACTATGAAGTATCTGAGGTATATCTACAGCCCGGGGTTACTATGAAGTATCTGAGGCATATCAGGGTTACTATGAAGTATCTGAGGTATATCGGGGTTACTATGAAGTATCTGAGGTATTTCAGGGTTACTATGAAGTATCTGAGGTATGTCTACAGCCCAGGGTTACTATGAAGTATCTGAGGTATATCTACAGCCCAGGGTTACTATGAAGTATCTGAGGTATATCAGGGTTACTATGAAGTATCTGAGGTATATCCTATGAAGTATCTGAGGTATTTCAGGGTTACTATGAAGTATCTGAGGTATATCTACAGCCCAGGGTTACTATGAAGTATCTGAGGTATATCTAGAGCCCAGAGTTACAATGAAGTATCTGAGGTATATCTACAGCCCGGGGTTGCTATGAAGTATCTGAGGTATATCAGGGTTACTATGAAGTATCTGAGGTATATCTACAGCCCAGGGTTACTATGAAGTATCTGAGGTATATCAGGGTTACTATGAAGTATCTGGGGTATATCAGGGTTACTATGAAGTATCTGAGGTATATCTACAGCCCAGGGTTACTATGAAGTATCTGAGGTATATCAGGGTTAGTATGAAGTATCTGAGGTATATCAGGGTTACTATGAAGTATCTGAGGTATAGCTACAGCCCAGAGTTACTGTGAAGTATCTGAGGTATATCTATAGCCCAGGGTTACTATGAAGTATCTGAGGTATATCTACAGCCCAGAGTTACTATGAAGTATCTGAGGTATATCTACAGCCCAGGGTTACTATGAAGTATCTGAGGTATATCTAGAGCCCAGGGTTACTATGAAGTATCTGAGGTATATCTAGAGCCCAGGGTTACTATGAAGTATCTGAGGTATTTCAGGGTTACTATGAAGTATCTGAGGTATGTCTACAGCCCAGGGTTACTATGAAGTATCTGAGGTATATCTACAGCCCAGGGTTACTATGAAGTATCTGAGGTATATCAGGGTTACTATGAAGTATCTGAGGTATATCTACAGCCCAGAGTTACTATGAAGTATCTGAGGTATATCAGGGTTACTATGAAGTATCTGGGGTATATCAGGGTTACTATGAAGTATCTGAGGTATATCAGGGTTACTATGAAGTATCTGGGGTATATCAGGTTACTATGAAGTATCTGAGGTATGTCTACAGCCCAGGGTTACTATGAAGTATCTGAGGTATATCTATAGCCCAGAGTTACTATGAAGTATCTGAGGTATATCTACAGCCCAGGGTTACTATGAAGTATCTGAGGTATATCTAGACCCCAGGGTTACTATGAAATATCTGAGGTATTTCAGGGTTACTATGAAGTATCTGAGGTATATTGGGGTTACTATGAAGTATCTGAGGTATATCAGGGTTACTATGAAGTATCTGAGGTATATCTACAGCCCAGGGTTACTATGAAGTATCTGAGGTATATTTACAGCCTATAGTTACTTTGAAGTATCTGAGGTATATCAGGGTTACTTTGAAGTATCTGAGGTATATCTACAGCCTGGGGTTACTATGAAGTATCTGAGGCATATCAGGGTTACTATGAAGTATCTGAGGTATATCAGGGTTACTATGAAGTATCTGAGGTATATCGGGGTTACTATGAAGTATCTGAGGTATTTCAGGGTTACTATGAAGTATCTGAGGTATATCTACAGCCCAGGGTTACTATGAAGAATCTGAGGTATATCTAGAGCCCAGAGTTACTATGAAGTATCTGAGGTATATCAGGGTTACTATGAAGTATCTGAGGTATATCAGAGTTACTATGAAGTATCTGGGGTATATCAGGGTTACTATGAAGTATCTGAGGTATATCAGGGTTACTATGAAGTATCTGAGGTATATCAGGGTTACTATGAAGTATCTGAGGTATAGCTACAGCCCAGAGTTACTATGAAGTATCTGAGGTATATCTATCCCAGGGTTACTATGAAGTATCTGAGGTATATCTACAGCCCAGAGTTACTATGAAGTATCTGAGGTATATCTACAGCCCAGGGTTACTATGAAGTATCTGAGGTATATCTACAGCCCACGGTTACTATGAAGTATCTGAGGTATATCTACAGCCCAGGGTTACTATGAAGTATCTGAGGTATATCTACAGCCCAGGGTTACTATGACGTATCTGAGGTATATCAGGGTTACTATGAAGTATCTGAGGTATATCTACAGCCCAGGGTTACTATGAAGTATCCGAGGTATTTCAGGGTTACTATGAAGTATCTGAGGTATATCTACAGCCCAGGGTTACTATGACGTATCTGAGGTATATCAGGGTTACTATGAAGTATCTGAGGTATATTGGGGTTACTATGAAGTATCTGAGGTATATCAGGGTTACTATGAAGTATCTGAGGTATATCTACAGCCCAGGGTTACTATGAAGTATCTGAGGTATATCAGGGTTACTATGAAGTATCTGAGGTATATCTACAGCCCGGGGTTACTATGAAGTATCTGAGGTATATCTACAGCCCAGGGTTACTATGAAGTATCTGAGGTATATCTAGACCCCAGGGTTACTATGAAATATCTGAGGTATTTCAGGGTTACTATGAAGTATCTGAGGTATTTCAGGGTTACTATGAAGTATCTGAGGTATATCTAGACCCCAGGGTTACTATGAAGTATCTGAGGTATATCAGGGTTACTATGAAGTATCTGAGGTATATTGGGGTTACTATGAAGTATCTGAGGTATATCAGGGTTACTATGAAGTATCTGAGGTATATCTACAGCCCGGGTTACTGTGAAGTATCTCAGGCATATCAGGGTTACTATGAAGTATCTGAGGTATATCAGGGTTACTATGAAGTATCTGAGGTATATCGGGGTTACTATGAAGTATCTGAGGTATTTCAGGGTTACTATGAAGTATCTGAGGTATATCTAGAGCCCGGGTTTACTATGAAGTATCTGAGGTATATCTACAGCCCAGGGTTACTATGAAGTATCTGAGGTATATCAGGGTTACTATGAAGTATCTGGGGTATATCAGGGTTACTATGAAGCATCTGAGGTATATCGGGGTTACTATGAAGTATCTGAGGTATTTCAGGGTTACTATGAAGTATCTGAGGTATATCTACAGCCCAGGGTTACTATGAAGTATCTGAGGTATATCTAGAGCCCAGAGTTACTTTGAAGTATCTGAGGTATATCTAGACCCCAGGGTTACTATGAAGTATCTGAGGTATATCAGGGTTACTATGAAGTATCTGGGGTATATCTACAGCCCGGGGTTACTATGAAGTATCTGAGGTATATCAGAGTTACTATGAAGTATCTGAGGTATATCTAGAGCCCAGAGTTACTATGAAGTATCTGAGGTATATCTACAGCCCAGGGTTACTATGAAGTATCTGAGGTATATCAAATCAAATCAAATCAAATCAAATCAAATTTTATTTGTCACATACACATGGTTAGCAGATGTTATGCGAGTGTAGCGAAATGCTTGTGCTTCTAGTTCCGACAATGCAGTAATAACGAGCAAGTAATCTAACTAACAATTCCAAAAAAAAAAAAAAACTACTGTCTTATACACAGTGTAAGTAAAGAATATGTACATAAGGATATATGAATGAGTGATGGTACAGAGCAGCATAGGCAAGATACAGTAGATGATATCTACAGTATATACATATGAGATAAGTATGTAAACCAAGTGGCATTTAAAGTGGCTAGTGATACATGTATTACATAAGGATGCAGTCGATGATATAGAGTACAGTATCAACGTATGCATATGAGATGAACAATGTAGGGTAAGTAACATTATATAAGGTAGCATTGTTTAAAGTGGCTAGTGATATATTTACATAATTTCCCATCAATTCCCATGATTAAAGTGGCTGGAGTAGAGTCAGTGTCATTGACAGTGTGTTGGCAGTAGCCACTCAATGTTAGTGGTGGCTGTTTAACAGGGTTACTATGAAGTATCTGGGGTATATCAGGGTTACTATGAAGTATCCGAGGTATATCAGGGTTACTATGAAGTATCTGGGTTATATCAGGGTTACTATGAAGTATCTGAGTTATGTCTACAGCCCAGGGTTACTATGAAGTATCTGAGGTATATCTATAGCCCAGAGTTACTATGAAGTATCTGAGGTATATCTACAGCCCAGGGTTACTATGACGTATCTGAGGTATATCAGGGTTACTATGAAGTATCTGAGGTATATTGGGGTTACTATGAAGTATCTGAGCTATATCAGGGTTACTATGAAGTATCTGAGGTATATCTACAGCCCAGGGTTACTATGAAGTATCTGAGGTATATCTACAGCCTATTGTTACTATGAAGTATCTGAGGTATATCAGGGTTACTATGAAGTATCTGAGGTATATCTACAGCCCAGGGTTACTATGAAGTATCTGAGGCATATCAGGGTTACTATGAAGTATCTGAGGTATATCAGGGTTACTATGAAGTATCTGAGGTATATCGGGGTTACTATGAAGTATCTGAGGTATTTCAGGGTTACTATGAAGTATCTGAGGTATATCTACAGCCCAGGGTTACTATGAAGTATCTGAGGTATATCTAGAGCCCAGAGTTACTTTGAAGTATCTGAGGTATATCTACAGCCCAGGGTTACTATGAAGTATCTGAGGTATATCTACAGCCCAGGGTTACTATGAAGTATCTGGGGTATATCAGGGTTACTATGAAGCATCTGAGGTATATCTACAGCCCAGTGTTACTATGAAGTATCTGAGGTATATCAGGGTTACTATGAAGTATCTGAGGTATATCAGGGTTACTATGAAGTATCTGAGGTATAGCTACAGCCCAGAGTTACTATGAAGTATCTGAGGTATATCTATAGCCCAGGGTTACTATGAAGTATCTGAGGTATATCTACAGCCCAGGGTTACTATGAAGTATCTGAGGTATATCAGAGTTACTATGAAGTATCTGGGGTATATCAGAGTTACTATGAAGTATCTGAGGTATATCAGGGTTACTATGAAGTATCTGAGGTATATCAGGGTTACTATGAAGTATCTGAGGTATAGCTACAGCCCAGAGTTACTATGAAGTATCTGAGGTATATCTATAGCCCAGGGTTAGTATGAAGTATCTGAGGTATATCTACAGCCCAGAGTTACTATGAAGTATCTGAGGTATATCTACAGCCCAGGGTTACTATGAAGTATCTGAGGTATATCTACAGCCCACGGTTACTATGACGTATCTGAGGTATATCTACAGCCCAGGGTTACTATGAAGTATGTGAGATATATCTACAGCCCAGGGTTACTATGACGTATCTGAGGTATATCAGGGTTACTATGAAGTATCTGAGGTATATTGGGGTTACTATGAAGTATCTGAGGTATATCAGGGTTACTATGAAGTATCTGAGGTATATCTACAGCCCAGGGTTACTATGAAGTATCTGAGGTATATCAGGGTTACTATGAAGTATCTGAGGTATATCTACAGCCCACGGTTACTATGAAGTATCTGAGGTATATCTATAGCCCAGGGTTACTATGAAGTATCTGAGGTATGTCTACAGCCCAGGTTACTATGAAGTATCTGAGGTATTTCAGGGTTACTATGAAGTATCTGAGGTATATCTACAGCCCAGGGTTACTATGAAGTATCTGAGGTATATCTAGAGCCCGGGGTTACTATGAAGTATCTGAGGTATATCTACAGCCCAGGGTTACTATGAAGTATCTGGGGTATATCAGGGTTACTATGAAGCATCTGAGGTATATCTACAGCCCAGGGTTACTATGAAGTATCTGAGGTATATCAGGGTTACTATGAAGTATCTGAGGTATATCAGGGTTACTATGAAGTATCTGAGGTATAGCTACAGCCCAGAGTTACTATGAAGTATCTGAGGTATATCTATAGCCCAGGGTTACTATGAAGTATCTGAGGTATATCTACAGCCCAGAGTTACTATGAAGTATCTGAGGTATGTCTACAGCCCAGAGTTACAATGAAGTATCTGAGGTATATCTACAGCCCAGGGTTACTATGAAGTATCTGCGGTATATCAGGGTTACTATGAAGTATCTGAGGTATATCTACAGCCCACGGTTACTATGACGTATCTGAGGTATATCTACAGCCCAGGGTTACTATGAAGTATCTGAGGTATATCTACAGCCCAGAGTTACTATGAAGTATCTGAGGTATATCTACAGCCCACGGTTACTATGACGTATCTGAGGTATATCTACAGCCCAGGGTTACTATGAAGTATCTGAGGTATATCTACAGCGCAGGGTTACTATGACGTATCTCAGGTATATCAGGGTTACTATGAATTATCTGAGGTATATCTACAGCCCGGGGTTACTATGAAGTATCTGAGGTATTTCAGGGTTACTATGAAGTATCTGAGGTATATCTAGACCCCAGGGTTACTATGAAGTATCTGAGGTATATCAGGGTTACTATGAAGTATCTGAGGTATATTGGGGTTACTATGAAGTATCTGAGGTATATCAGGGTTACTATGAAGTATCTGAGGTATATCTACAGCCCAGGGTTACTATGAAGTATCTGAGGTATATCAGGGTTACTATGAAGTATCTGAGGTATATCTACAGCCCGGGGTTACTATGAAGTATCTGAGGCATATCAGGGTTACTATGAAGTATCTGAGGTATATCAGGGTTACTATGAAGTATCTGAGGTATATCGGGGTTACTATGAAGTATCTGAGGTATTTCAGGGTTACTATGAAGTATCTGAGGTATATCTACAGCCCAGGGTTACTATGAAGTATCTGAGGTATATCTAGAGCCCGGGGTTACTATGAAGTATCTGAGGTATATCTACAGCCCAGGGTTACTATGAAGTATCTGAGGTATATCAGGGTTACTATGAAGTATCTGGGGTATATCAGGGTTACTATGAAGCATCTGAGGTATATCTACAGCCCAGGGTTACTATGAAGTATCTGGGGTATATCAGGGTTACTATGAAGTATCTGAGGTATATCAGGGTTACTATGAAGTATCTGAGGTATATCTACAGCCCAGGGTTACTATGAAGTATCTGAGGTATATCAGGGTTACTATGAAGTATCTGAGGTATAGCTACAGCCCAGAGTTACTATGAAGTATCTGAGGTATATCTATAGCCCAGGGTTACTATGAAGTATCTGAGGTATATCTACAGCCCAGAGTTACTATGAAGTATCTGAGGTATATCTACAGCCCAGGGTTACTATGAAGTATCTGAGGTATGTCTACAGCCCAGAGTTACTATGAAGTATCTGAGGTATATCTACAGCCCAGGGTTACTATGAAGTATCTGCGGTATATCAGGGTTACTATGAAGTATCTGAGGTATATCTACAGCCCACGGTTACTATGAAGTATCTGAGGTATATCTATAGCCCAGGGTTACTATGAAGTATCTGAGGTATGTCTACAGCCCAGAGTTACTATGAAGTATCTGAGGTATATCTACAGCCCAGGGTTACTATGAAGTATCTGCGGTATATCAGGGTTACTATGAAGTATCTGAGGTATATCTAGAGCCCGGGGTTACTATGAAGTATCTGAGGTATATCTACAGCCCAGGGTTACTATGAAGTATCTGAGGTATATCAGGGTTACTATGAAGTATCTGGGGTATATCAGGGTTACTATGAAGTATCTGAGGTATATCTACAGCCCAGGGTTACTATGAAGTATCTGAGGTATATCAGGGTTACTATGAAGTATCTGAGGTATATCAGGGTTACTATGAAGTATCTGAGGTATAGCTACAGCCCAGAGTTACTATGAAGTATCTGAGGTATATCTACAGCCCAGGGTTACTATGAAGTATCTGAGGTATGTCTACAGCCCAGAGTTACTATGAAGTATCTGAGGTATATCTACAGCCCAGGGTTACTTTGAAGTATCTGCGGTATATCAGGGTTACTATGAAGTATCTGAGGTATATCTACAGCCCACGGTTACTATGAAGTATCTGAGGTATATCTATAGCCCAGGGTTACTATGAAGTATCTGAGGTATATCTACATCCCAGAGTTACTATGAAGTATCTGAGGTATGTCTACAGCCCAGGGTTACTATGAAGTATCTGAGGTATATCTACAGCCCAGGGTTACTATGAAGTATCTGAGGTATATCAGGGTTACTATGAAGTATCTGAGGTATATAGTATCTCAGGTATATCTACAGCCCAGGGTTACTATGAAGTATCTGAGGTATATCTACAGCCCAGGGTTACTATGAAGTATCTGAGGTATATCTAGAGCCCAAGGTTACTATGAAGTATCTGAGGTATATCTACAACCCAGGGTTACTATGAAGTATCTGAGGTATATCAGGGTTACTATGAAGTATCTGAGGTATATAGTATCTCAGGTATATCTACAGCCCAGGGTTACTATGAAGTATCTGAGGTATATCAGGGTTACTATGAAGTATCTGAGGTATATAGTATCTCAGGTATATCTACAGCACAGGGTTACTATAAATGAATTCAAGTGTTACCCATGTGTGTGTTTACACTTCCCCTCTTCTTCTCTGTTCTCCATCAGCAGAACCCAGCGTCTACCTCCCCAGCAGTGAGTGGTACCAGCAGCCCCGCCCCTAGGAAGTGTGGCAATGTGGACTACTTGGCTCTGGACTTCCAGCCGGGCTCCCCCAGTCCACACAGAAAGGTACACACCACCCCCGCCACACTGATACTCAACACGTCTGCCCCACAGGGGTGTGTGCTCAGCCCCCTCCTGTGCTCCCTGTTCACTCACGTCTCCAACTCAATCGTCGTGTTTGCTGACGACACAACAGGGGTAGGCTTGATTACTAACAACAATGAGACGGCCTAAAGGGAGAAGGTGGGAGCCCTGGCGGAATGATGCCGGGAAAAACAACCTCTCCCTCAACATCAACAAAACGAAGGAGCTGATCGTGGACGACAGGAGACGGCATCCACATCTACGGGCCGCAGTGGAGAGGGTCAAAACGCTTCGTTCCTCGGCGTCACTGGAGACCCAAAATGGTCCCCTTCACAACGACAGTGAAGAAGGTGCAACAACACAACTTCTACCTCAGGAGGCTGAAGAAATTCGTCTTTGCTTCTGAGACCCTCAGAAACGTCTATATTTGTTTTAATTTTCCCGTTATTTTACCAGGTAAATTGACTGAGAACACGTTCTCATTTGCAGCAACGACCTGGGGAATGGTTACAGGGGAGAGGAGGGGGATGAATGAGCCAATTGTAAACTGGGGATTATTAGGTGACTGTGATGGTTTGAGGGCCAGATTGGGGAATTTAGCCAGGACACTGGGGTTAACACCCCCACTCTTACGATAAGTGCCATGGGATCTTCAATGACCTCAGAGAGTCAGGACACCCGTTTAACGTCCCATCCGAAAGACAGCACCCTACACATGGCAGTGTCCCCAATCACTGCCCTGGGGTATTGGGATATTTTTTTAGACCAGAGGAAAGAGTGCCTCCTACTGGCCATCCAACACCACTTCCAGTAACATCTGATCTCCCATCCAGGGACTGACCAGGACCAACCCTGCTTAGCTTCAGAAGCAAGCCAGCAGTGGTATGCAGGGTGGTATGCTGCTGACCAGGACCAGCCCTGCTTAGCTTCAGAAGCAAGCCAGCAGTGGTATGCAGGGTGGTATGCTGCTGACCAGGACCAACTCTGCTTAGCTTCAGAAACAAGCCAGCAGTGGTATGCAGGGTGGTATGCTGCTGACCAGGACCATCCCTGCTTAGCTTCAGAAGCAAGCCAGCAGTGGTATGCAAGGTGGTATGCTGCTGTCCAGGACCATCCCTGCTTAGCTTCAGAAGCAAGCCAGCAGTGGTATGCAGGGTGGTATGCTGCTGACCAGGACCAGCCCTGCTTAGCTTCAGAAGCAAGCCAGCAGTGGTATGCAGGGTGGTATGCTGCTGACCAGGACCAACCCTGCTTAGCTTCAGAAGCAAGCCAGCAGTGGTATGCAGGGTGGTATGCTGCTGACCAGGACCAACCCTGCTTAGCTTCAGAAGCAAGCCAGCAGTGGTATGCATGGTGGTATGCTGCTGACCAGGACCAACTCTGCTTAGCTTCAGAAACAAGCCAGCAGTGGTATGCAGGGTGGTATGCTGCTGACCAGGACCAACCCTGCTTAGCTTCAGAAGCAAGCCAGCAGTGGTATGCAGGGTGGTATGCTGCTGACCAGCACCAACCCTGCTTAGCTTCAGAAGCAAGCCAGCAGTGGTATGCAGGGTGGTATGCTGCTGACCAGGACCAACCCTGCTTAGCTTCAGAAGCAAGCCAGCAGTGGTATGCAAGGTGGTATGCTGGTAGAGAACAGAAGCAGAAGTGGACGAATAAACACACTCATTCACAAACACGTGTATGCATTTGAAAGGTCTTGGGTGCCTCAATTAATTAAAAAGAACATCATAAAATAACTTTGAGAGAGCATTCTGCTGAGTTGTATCACCGCCTGGTTAGGCAACTCAGGGCTCTCCAGAGGGTGGTGCAGTCTGCCCAACACACCACCGGGGGCAAACTACCTGCCCTCCAGGACACTTACACCACCCGATGTTACAGGAAGGCCATAAAGATCATCAATGACATCAACCACCCGAGCCACTGCCTGTTCACCCCGCTGTCATCTAGAAGGCGAGGTCAGTACAGGTGCATCAAAGCTGGGACCAAGAGACTGAAAAACAGCTTCTATCTCAAGGCCATCAGACTGTTAAACAGCCACCACTAACATTGAGTGGCTACTGCCAACACACTGTCAATGACACTGACTCTACTCCAGCCACTTTAATCATGGGAATTGATGGGAAATGATGTAAATATATCACTAGCCACTTTAAACAATGCTACCTTATATAATGTTACTTACCCTACATTGTTCATCTCATATGCATACGTTGATACTGTACTCTATATCATCGACTGCATCCTTATGTAATACATGTATCACTAGCCACTTTAACTATGCCACTTGGTTTACATACTTATCTCATATGTATATACTGTACTCGATATCATCTACTGTATCTTGCCTATGCTGCTCTGTACCATCACTCATTCATATATCCTTATGTACATATTCTTTATCCCCTTACACTGTGTATGACAGTAGTTTTTTTTGGAATTGTTAGTTAGATTACTTGCTCGTTATTACTGCATTGTCGGAACTAGAAGCACAAGCATTGAAGTATCTGAGGTATATCTACAGCCCAGGGTTACTATGAAGTATCTGAGGTATGTCTACAGCCCAGAGTTACTATGAAGTATCTGAGGTATATCTACAGCCCAGGGTTACTATGAAGTATCTGCGGTATATCAGGGTTACTATGAAGTATCTGAGGTATATCTACAGCCCACGGTTACTATGAAGTATCTGAGGTATATATATAGCCCAGGGTTACTATGAAGTATCTGAGGTATATCTACATCCCAGAGTTACTATGAAGTATCTGAGGTATGTCTACAGCCCAGGGTTACTATGAAGTATCTGAGGTATATCTACAGCCCAGGGTTACTATGAAGTATCTGAGGTATATAGTAGAGGTAAGGGGGGGGGGACTGTCTCAATCAACCCTCTGAATCAGAGAGGCTGTCTTAATCAATACACACCATCCTATATAACTACTGTCTATACTGTCTATGCTATACACACCATCCTATATAACTACTGTCTATACACACCATCCTATATAACTACTGTCTATACACACCATCCTATATAACTACTGTCTATACACACCATCCTATATAACTACTGTCTATACACACCATCCTATATAACTACTGTCTATACACACCAGCATATATAACTAATGTCTATACACACCATCATATATAACTACTGTCTATACACACCATCCTATATAACTACTATCTATACACACCATCCTATATAACTACTGTCTATACTGTCTATACACACCATCCTATATAACTACTGTCTATATACACCATCCTATATAACTACTGTCTATATACACCATCCTATATAACTACTGTCTATACACACCATCCTATATAACTACTGTCTATACACACCATCCTATATAACTACTGTCTATACACACCATCCTATATAACTACTGTCTATACACACCATCCTATATAACTACTGTCTATACACACCATCCTATATCTATATACACACCATCCTATATAACTACTATACTGTCTATACACACCATCCTATATAACTACTGTCTATATACACCATCCTATATAACTACTGTCTATATACACCATCCTATATAACTACTGTCTATACACACCATCCTATATAACTACTGTCTATACACACCATCCTATATAACTACTGTCTATACACACCATCCTATATAACTACTGTCTATACACACCATCCTATATAACTACTGTCTATACACACCATCCTATATAACTACTGTCTATATACACCATCCTATAACTACTGTCTATACTGTCTATACACACCATCCTATATAACTACTGTCTATACACACCATCCTTTATAACTACTGTCTATACAAACCATCCTATAAACTACTGTCTATACACACCATCCTATATAACTACTGTCTATACACACCATCCTATATAATTACTGTATATACTGTCTATACACACCATCCTATATAACTACTGTCTATACACACCATCCTATATAACTACTGTCTATACACACCATCCTATATAACTACTGTCTATACACACCATCCTATATAACTACTGTCTATACACACCATCCTATATAACTAATGTCTATACACACCATCCTATATAACTACTGTCTATACACACCATCCTATAACTACTGTCTATACACACCATCCTATATAACTACTGTCTATACTGTCTATACACACCATCCTATATAATTACTGTCTGTACTGTCTATACACACCATCCTTTATAACTACTGTCTATACACACCATCCTATATAACTACTGTCTATACTGTCTATACACACCATCCTATATAACTACTGTATATACTGTCTATACACACCATCCTATATAACTACTGTCTATACACACCATCCTATATAACTACTGTCTATACACACCATCCTATATAACTACTGTCTATACACACCATCCTATACAACTACTGTCTATACACACCATACTATATAACTACTGTCTATACTGTCTATACACACCATCCTATATAACTACTGTCTGTACTGTCTATACACACCATCCTATATAACTGCTGTCTAAACTGTCTATATTCACCATCCTATATAACTACTGTCTATACACACCATCCTATATAACTACTGTCTATACACACCATCCTATATAACTACTGTCTATAATGTCTATACACACTATCCTATATAACTACTGTCTATACACACCATCCTATATAACTACTGTCTATAATGTCTATACACACTATCCTATATAACTACTGTCTATACAAACCATCCTATATAACTACTGTCTATACACACCATCATATATAACTACTGTCTATACTGTCTATACACACCATCCAATGTAACTACTGTCTATACACACCATCCTATAAAACTACTGTCTATACTGTCTATATGCACCATCCTATATATCTACTGTATATAGTGTCTATATACACCATCCTATATATCTACTGTCTATAGACACCATCCTATATAACTACTGTCTATACACACCATCCTATATAACTACTGTCTATACACACCATCCTTTATAACTACTGTCTATACTGTCTATAGACACCATCCTATATAACTACTGTCTATACACATCATCCTATATAACTACTGTCTATACTGTCTATACACACCATCCTATATAACTACTGTCTATACTGTCTATACACACCATCCTATATAACTACTGTCTATATACACCATCCTATATAACCACTGTCTATACACACCATCCTATATAACTACTGTCTATACACACCATCCTACAGAACTACTGTCTATACACACCATCCTATATAACTACTGTCTATACACACCATCCTATATAACTACTGTCTATACTGTCTATACACACCATCCTATATAACTACTGTTTATACACACCATCCTATATAACTACTGTCTATAATGTCTATACACACCATCCTATATAACTACTGTTTATACACACCATCCTATATAACTACTGTCTATACACACCATCCTATAGAACTACTGTCTATACACACCATCCTATATAACTACTGTCTATACACACCACCCTATATAACTACTGTTTATACACACCATCCTATATAACTACTGTCTATACTGTCTATACACACCATCCTATATAACTACTGTCTATACACACCATCCTATATAACTACTGTCTATACACACCATCATATACAGTACATATATACATATATGTTTATATTCCGAACTTTGATATTCAATCCATTTGCGTGGGGTTTTGTAGTGTGTTTTCAAATACTGCATTCTCTATTTAGCTCATTCTATCTGCTGCTGTACATGTCATTCTTCATATATATTGTGTAAATCAATATAGTGTAAATGCTCCCCCCTCCTCAAAAACTCTATTTAGTTTGTCCTTTTCTTATCCAGTTTCTGTGCTGTTCAAATATTAATATTAATGCCGTTCTCCTCTCCTCTCCACTCATCTCCTCTCCTCCATTCTCCTTTCTTCTCTACTCCTCTCCTTTCCACTCATATCCTCTCCACTCTCTTCTCCACTCATCTCCTCTCCTCCATTCTCCTTTCTTCTCTACTCCTCTCCTTTCCACTCATATCCTCTCCACTCTCTTCTCATCTCCTCTCCTCCATTCTCCTTTCTTCTCTACTCCTCTCCTTTCCACTCATATCCACTCCACTCTCTTCTCCACTCATCTCCTCTCCTCCATTCTCCTTTCTTATCTACTCCTCTCCTTTCCACTCATATCCTCTCCACTCTCTTCTCCACTAATCTCCTCTCCACTCATCTCCACTCTCCTCTCCAATCTTCTCCTCTACTCTTGACTCCTCTCCACTCATCTCTCTACTCTATTCTCCTCTCCACTCTACTCTATTCTCCTCTCCACTCTCCTCTCCACTCCCTCCAATCTTCTCCTCTCCTCTTGACTCCCCTTCTCTTCCCCCAGCCGTCTACGTCCTCGGTGACATCTGATGAGAAGGTGGATTATGTCCAGGTGGACAAGGAGAAGACGCAGGCCCTCCAGAACACCATGCAGGAGTGGACAGATGTCCGACAGTCCACCGACCCCGCCCCTAAGACTGTAAAGTCCTGACAGTAACCATGGGGAAGACACAGCGCTCTGACCTTACCTCATGTCAAGACAAGCATCTCCTATAGGATGTTACACTGTTACTGACAGAAGTCAGTTTGAGGAGTGAAGGAACATTTATGGATGGCGGAGACACAGATTACCTCTGTTGGACAGGCTAAAATTACTTGAGGACTGAAATGAGGACTAAAATGAGTTGAGGACCGAAATAAGGACCGAAATGAGGACACAAATGAGTTGAGGACTGAAATGAGGACTAAAATGAGTTGAGGACTGAAATGTGGACTAAAATGAGTTGAGGACCGAAATAAGGACCGAAATGAGGACACAAATGAGTTGAGGACTGAAATGAGGACTAAAATGAGTTGAGGACTGAAATGAGGACTAAAATGAGTTGAGGACCGAAATAAGGACCGAAATGAGTTGAGGACTGAAATGAGTTGAGGATTTAAATGAGTTGAGGACTGAAATGAGGATTTAAATGAGTTGAGGACTGAAATGAGGTGAGGGACTGAAATGAGGATTTAAATGAGTTGAGGACTAAAATGAGTTGAGGACCGAAATAAGGACCGAAATGAGGACACAAATGAGTTGAGGACTGAAATGAGGACTAAAATGAGTTGAGGACTGAAATGAGGACTAAAATGAGTTGAGGACTGAAATGAGGACTAAAATGAGTTGAGGACTGAAATGAGTTGAGGACTGAAATGAGGACTAAAATGAGTTGAGGACTGAAATGAGGACTAAAATGAGTTGAGGACCGAAATAAGGACCGAAATGAGGACTAAAATGAGTTGAGGACTGAAATGAGTTGAGGATTTAAATGAGTTGAGGACTGAAATGAGGACTTAAATGAGTTGAGGACTGAAATGAGGACTAAAATGAGTTGAGGACTGAAATGAGGACTAAAATGAGTTGAGGACTGAAATGAGTTGAGGACTGAAATGAGGACTAAAATGAGTTGAGGACTGAAATGAGGACTAAAATGAGTTGAGGACCGAAATAAGGACCGAAATGAGGACTAAAATGAGTTGAGGACTGAAATGAGTTGAGGATTTAAATGAGTTGAGGACTGAAATGAGGACTTAAATGAGTTGAGGACTGAAATGAGGACTTGGCTCAAAAAGAGGAGACAAAAAGTCAACGCCGAGCCGTGTTCTGTGGTGATCATCAGTGCTGTGCAGCCAACGCTTGATGCAGGCGGACAGACACCCAACCTGAACCTGCCAACGCTTGATGCAGGCGGACAGACACCCCAACCTGAACCTGCCAACACTTTTCTTCCTAAAGAGACTGTTAAAGCTGGACTGGAGTGATAGGAAATTGCCTTCCCGAATACTAACCTGTACAGTAACCTTTATTCTCGATTTTTCTCTGACTCTGTCAAGATTTGGGGAACAACTCTTCTAGGTCTTCTCTACAGCCATTTCAACTGTAACACAACGTTGAGTGTGTTTTCTTCCTGTTTAAGCTACTGTAAAACTATTTGCTGCCAGTCAAACTGCTATCGTTATCTAACCACCCAACCAGGCAGTGGAATTGTATCAGGAATGCATATTCTATTACAGATGCAGCCTCATTTTGCTTGATAGGACATGGGGCGGGGGGGCTCGTCAGGCTCGCTCTCCCATTCTTTTCTGACTTCAATCAACCATTTTAGCTGAGCCTTGCAGAAGTGAAACAAGCGTAGAGGTTATTTTCACTGCACTGCAGGCAGTATTTTCAGCTTAGCCGTGCACGTCTGGTGTAGGAGACCAAATAACAGCCTTACAATAAAATATTCTCTCCAGGAGCCTTAATGAGAATTTCAAAATGGCTGTCGGTTGATCGAGCTCGTTTAAATAATGTATTCATCCATAAATACTGGTTCTTCCGTTAACGGGGTGACTCTGGTTGCAGCGACTGCTCTTAAACAATAGACGGAGGCTCAGACATGTCAGAAAGAAATAATGAAGACCGTGTAAAAGAAGAGACAGCATCTCATTTCATTTAGTTTATATTTGCATATAATGGTGAAAAGATGTGTGTCCCAAATGACCCTTATTCCCCTCTGGGCCCTGGTCTAAAGTAGTTCACTATAGGCCCTGGTCTAAAGTAGTACACTATAGGCCCTGGTCTAAAGTAGTGGGCCCTGGTCTAAAGTAGTTCCCTATAGGCCCTGGTCTAAACTAGTGCACTATGGGCCCTGGTCTAAAGTAGTTCACTATAGGCCCTGGTCTAAAGTAGTTCACTATAGGCCCTGGTCTAAACTAGTGCACTATAGGCCCTGGTCTAAAGTAGTTCACTATAGGCCCTGGTCTAAAGTAGTACACTATAGGCCCTGGTCTAAAGTAGTGCACTATAGGCCCTGGTCTAAAGTAGTTCCCTATAGGCCCTGGTCTAAACTAGGCACTATGGGCCCTGGTCTAAAGTAGTTCACTATAGGCCCTGGTCTAAAGTAGTTCACTATAGGCCCTGGTCTAAAGTAGTGCACTATAGGCCCTGGTCTAAAGTAGTTCACTCTGGGCCCTGGTCTAAAGTAGTTCACTCTGGGCCCTGGTCTAAAGTAGTTCACTATGGGACCTGGTCTAAAGTAGTGCACTATGGGAGAAGGGTGCCATTTGAGACACCGATGGTGTGAAATATCTGTGTTTGGTTCATTGATGCTCGACACTAGAACAGTTTTCCTTGGGGGAACCCCTCAGCTACTCTCTCTCTCTCTAATGGACCCGAGAGAAGTAGAGACGTCAAAGAGAGAAACGTTGAGAGGTAATATGTAAGGAAAAGGTTTCCACTACAACATTATAACACACACGTAGACGTACACACATTCACAAACACACACACCCTACATGAACATGTGCACTGACAGACAGGTTGACGCGGAGGAACATTTACTGAGTCGTTATAACGTTGGACACAGAGGTCAATATATAACAGAGGTCAATGTGTCCACGTCCGTTTCCTCTAAACGGATTTCTTTGACATTTTCTGCACAATTAACCGCAGTTTTCGTTCTGAGATAAAGCATTTATTTTGAAACAAAGTGAAAACCAAATCCCAAACGGCGTCAATAACCTAACTTTTTTAAACTAAGAAAACAAAGTCTGGGTGCCATTTTAGAAAAGTGTAATGTATTCCAAATGGCACTCTAAGGGGCCCTGGTCTAAAGTAGTTCACTATAGGCCCTGGTCTAAAGTAGTTCACTATAGGCCCTGGTCTAAAGTAGTTCACTATAGGCCCTGGTCTAAAGTAGTTCACTATAGGCCCTGGTCTAAAGTAGTTCACTATAGGCCCTGGTCTAAAGTAGTTCACTATAGGCCCTGGTCTAAAGTAGTGCTAAAGTAGTTCACTATAGGCCCTGGTCTAAAGTAGTTCACTATAGGCCCTGGTCTAAAGTAGTTCACTATAGGCCCTGGTCTAAAGTAGTTCACTATGGGCCCTGGTCTAAAGTAGTTCACTATAGGCCCTGGTCTAAAGTAGTTCACTATAGGCCCTGGTCTAAAGTAGTGCACTATATAGGGAACAGGATTTGGGACATAGCCTTTATTATAAAACGACAGAAGAGGAGCAGTGGCATTCATTACAATTATCCTCAAATCTTGACATTATCAATTATAATTTCATGAATTCTGATTAAAGAATGTCGCTTTATTCTAGGGATACACTTATTTTTAAAAACATAATTATATTAACAGGTTAGTAATACATTAATTCATAACCACTTTAATGTGGGGGCAAAATATGATTGGCAATAATATTTCATTTTGTGTACATTAATGAATGTCCAGTACTTCTTTTGTGGGCTGGAACCACTAAAAGGTAAATCACTATTTAAGGTTTTCTGTCCCAAATGGCAACCTATTCCATATATTGCCCTTTAGGCCCTGGTCTAAAGTAGTTCACTATAGGCCCTGGTCTAAAGTAGTGCACTATAGGCACTGGTCTAAAGTAGTGCACTATAGGCCCTGGTCTAAAGTAGTTCACTGTAGTGAATAGGATGCCATTTGGTACGCACTGAAGAATTGACGACCAGTACGGCCCAAAGTTTCTTTTGATTAGATCAACGATGGTGTTATTGATGGTTGCTATGGTTCCATGTTCATGTGTTTCTATCATTATTGTTGTTGTTGTTATTATTATCATTATTTTTTACTGGCAAAGGGGGTGGGGTTTGGGGGGAGGTAATATGCAAATATGTTGGGGCTCAGAATAATTTGGGCTCAGATCTTTGCGGATTAAGTGTGTTATTTTTTCTCTCCAATTTTTTACGGTTGAATTTTGTGATCCATACATCTACACAGAGACCTGTAGTTGACTAGTGATCCATACATCTACACAGAGACCTGTAGTTGACTAGTGATTCATACTTCTACACAGAGACCTGTAGTTGACTAGTGATTCATACTTCTACACAGAGACCTGTAGTTGACTAGTGATTCATACTTCTACACAGAGACCTGTAGTTAACTAGTGATCCATACTTCTACACAGAGACCTGTAGTTGACTAGTGATTCATACTTCTACACAGAGACCTGTAGTTGACTAGTGATTCATACTTCTACACAGAGACCTGTAGTTGACTAGTGATTCATACTTCTACACAGAGACCTGTAGTTGACTAGTGATTCATACTTCTACACAGAGACCTGTAGTTGACTAGTGATTCATACTTCTACACAGAGACCTGTAGTTGACTAGTGATCCATACATCTACACAGAGACCTGAGTTGACTAGTGATCCATACATCTACACAGAGACCTGTAGTTGACTAGTGATTCATACTTCTACACAGAGACCTGTAGTTGACTAGTGATTCATACTTCTACACAGAGACCTGTAGTTGACTAGTGATTCATACTTCTACACAGAGACCTGTAGTTGACTAGTGATCCATACATCTACACAGAGACCTGTAGTTGACTAGTGATCCATACATCTACACAGAGACCTGTAGTTGACTAGTGATTCATACTTCTACACAGAGAGAGACCTGTAGTTGACTAGTGATCCATACATCTACACAGAGACCTGTAGTTGACTAGTCATGCATACATCTACACAGAGAGAGACCTGTAGTTAACTAGTGATTCATACTTCTACACAGAGAGACCTGTAGTTGACTAGTGATCCATACATCTACACAGAGACCTGTAGTTGACTAGTCATGCATACATCTACACAGAGACCTGTAGTTAACTAGTGATTCATACTTCTACACAGAGACCTGTAGTTGACTAGTGATTCATACTTCTACACAGAGACCTGTAGTTGACTAGTGATTCATACTTCTACACAGAGACCTGTAGTTGACTAGTGATTCATACTTCTACACAGAGACCTGTAGTTGACTAGTGATTCATACATCTACACAGAGACCTGTAGTTGACTAGTGATCCATACATCTACACAGAGACCTGTAGTTGACTAGCACTGATTAAAAAAAGGCCTTGCTATGTGAACTGTGATTCACAAAGAACGGATAGTGATTGAAAAGGGTTGTTTCTCTGTTCTGTCTGTCTGCATCTGAAATAGCACCCTATCCCCATGTTGACCACTACTGTTGACCAGGTCACACTATCTGCTATCTCAGATGGACCCTCTCTGTCTGATGTGAAATGAATAATGTAATTGATTGTGTTGAGAGAGTAACATGTAAGTGAATGAGCTGTGTATGTTGTGTCGTGGGTGGTAGATTGTGTGTTGTTGTAGAGTTATATAATACAGACCTGACTGAGTGGAATAGAGAAAAGCTGCTCAATAGGGTCTATCTTTTTACTGGCTGTGTGTCCCAAATGGCACCCTTATTCCCTATATATAGTGTGCTATTTTTGACTCGAGCCCTGTTGCCCCTGGTCAGAAGTGGTGCACTGTAGAGAATAGGATGTAATTTGGGACGCGGGCCCCTTACTGAGTCGACATACGGTATTAAGTAGAGGACATGTTGGCTCTTCTGATTTCTACTCCTGTAAAAGCATTTATCCATTTGTTGGATTGCTTGTGAATTAATGTATTAATTTATTAAGTGTTTTTCAGTTGAAAAAGAAGTGTCAAAACAAACAAACAAAAAAAAATGGCTCTACTAACATTAATTTATGCAAATACGTTGTCTTGATTATTTTGTGAAGCAATATGCCAAACAATGCCAATGTGATGGTAAAATGTGGTACATTGGGGATACACAAAATAACACTGTTATTCCTGTATTATATTAGACTCAAACTGTGGACATCAATAAATTGTCAAGTGTAAAAAAACAACAACTGAAGTGTTTGTATGGTAGTGGAAGTAGTTCAACGTATGTTGTAGGTCGTAATATCAGGTTAGCAGTTTTCATCATGGATCTTGTGCTGGAGGCAGCTCTGCAGAGTGGTCACCTGGCTGGCATAGCATAAGTCATAAAATCTTCATTTTAAACCTGAACCTTAATGCCTAACATCTAACCTTAAAATTAAGACCAAAAAGCTCATATTTTTTTGTTTTCAAACATTTTTACAATAGAGGCCAATGTTGACTTTGCAGCTAGCTTATCTAGTGGAAACCACTCAGTTCTGCATCCAGGAAAAGACTCATTGCAATAAATGTCAGCCTGCGTTGTGATATGTAGAGTGGTCGTGGAGGCCCACTCCCTGACCTGATTCGCTCAGTTAGTCCAATGAGGCCCACTCCCTGACCTGATTCGCTCAGTTAGTCCAATGAGGCCCACTCCCTGACCTGAGTCAGTCAGTCTGTCCAATGAGGCCCACTCCCTGACCTGAGTCAGTCAGTCTGTCCAATGAGGCCCACTCCCTGACCTGAGTCAGTCAGTCTGTCCAATGAGGCCCACTCCCTGACCTGATTCACTCAGTTAGTCCAATGAGGCCCACTCCCTAACCTGATTCACTCAGTTAGTCCAATGAGGCCCACTCCCTGACCTGATTCGCTCAGTTAGTCCAATGAGGCCCACTCCCTGACCTGATTCGCTCAGTTAGTCCAATGAGGCCCACTCCCTGACCTGATTCGCTCAGTTAGTCCAATGAGGCCCACTCCCTGATTTGGCCCACTCCCTGACCCTACTGAGGGGGTTAGTGCTAACTGGGATCCTTAGGACGTCCCTAGCCATTTTAAATGTCAACTTCGATAGGGTTCAATAGGGTCTGGATCCCTGGACAGCACGGCCTATTCCCACTGCCATTTTGTGAGCTCAAACCAGGCTGCATAAAGCCATGCTGAGGCCATGTCAAGCATGCACCAGCGGAGGGAGTTAGAGAGCTGGCTTGTCACTACAGCAGCATGACATCACAGAGGGGATCAGCCTATTGGTGCTGGTCAAGGAAATAGGAAACTAGGGTATAGGATGCTATTTTGGACAGTCGTACAGTATTTTGTTGAATGGGTGACCTCACCAAGCCAGAACACATCGTACCGTCATCATCCAGATCGATTCAGTCCACAGTGTGTGTCATTTGTGGCACCTCACTTGACAAGTACTTGGTTGGGTGAGTCAATGACATCCTCATCATCAGTGCCATGAGATGAGCAGCATCCTAGATCCCTCCAACTAGGCCAAACATTACACCACCTGGTGTTGGGTAAATCTATTATTGGGTAAGTCATGTGGTACGTTACACCACCTGGTGTTGGGTAAATCTATTATTGGGTAAGTCATGTGGTACATTACACCACCTGGTGTTGGGTAAATCTATTATTGGGTAAGTCATGTGGTACGTTACACCACCTGGTGTTGGGTAAATCTATTATTGGGTAAGTCATGTGGTACATTACACCACCTGGTGTTGGGTAAATCTATTATTGGGTAAGTCATGTGTTACATTACACCACCTGGTATTGGGTAAATCTATTATTGGGTAAGTCATGTGTTACGTTACACCACCTGGTGTTGGGTAAATCTATTATTGGGTAAGTCATGTGTTACATTACACCACCTGGTGTTGGGTAAATCTATTATTGGGTAAGTCATGTGTTACGTTACACCACCTGGTATTGGGTAAGTCATGTGTGACATTACACCACCTGGTGTTGGGTAAATCTATTATTGGGTAAGTCATGTGTTACATTACACCACCTGGTATTGGGTAAATCTATTATTGGGTAAGTCATGTGTTACGTTACACCACCTGGTATTGGGTAAGTCATGTGTGACATTACACCACCTGGTGTTGGGTAAATCTATTATTGGGTAAGTCGTGTGACGTTACACCACCTGGTATTTGTTTATTGGGTAAGTCGTGTTTTACTATCCTACTTACTGTGTCTGCTGTAGTTGTCACTGGATTGTTTTTATTTACGTTTTTACTTTATCAGAATGAAGTACTTAGCTTAGACCTCCTTTGACTGTCTCACATTCACAGGTTCACTTCTGGTGCGCCTTATCATGCTTAAAAGTACAAAGGAATGGAAGGACACACTACTCCACTACAATCATGAACATCTGACAGTCACTGCCTAATATTCCTATGTTAATAACACCAGTGTCTCTGTCCTATCACCACAGCAGCCTGGTCATCTCTCAGTGTGTAGTTCATATTGCCCTACACTAGAGTGTGCGTTTGGGCACCATCATCCATATGCGTATTTCATGACCAGAGGAAGGAATACTCATACAATGAGAGTCTAGTACCCCCGCAATTCCCGTGCCTCCGTGTAGGCTACAGCTCGGACGGACAAATGATTGTCAATGGAATACTTGACACAGCCCAGCTAGAATCACTATCAGTTTGTGTGTTCGCTCCTCAGCGTTTCTTACCCGTGTCTTTACAGTTTCGTTATTTTCAGAATTGACCAAAATGTAGGCTAACCATCTGTTTTTGATCAGGACGAGGGGAACGGGGGATTTTTTTTTTTTTGCTAATGTAAAAAAAAAATCATGTCGTGAGTCGCTGGAAGTTTCGTGTATTTTCCCAATATAACCTTCTGTTTTGGTGATGACTCGTCCACGTTGAATACATAGTTAGTATTCGTCGCAAAGTGTGGTAGGTTATTTTATGATCATATGTGTAAGCTACTCATTGTTAACGCAATTTGCGTAAAACGCTTCTAGTCAATTTGGCTACTAAAATGCTATTGTTCGTGATATATTTAAGTTTTCGTCCTTTCTGATTTCCTGTCGAATTACAGGAGACTGAAGTAGGTTAGGGTATTCACGTTGCATGTGGTGTAGTCGGAACCGAATAGTCGGTCATCAAATCAGTAAAGGACCTCGTGGGGACTTGTTCTTATCCCATTCAGGTAATAGTGGCAAATATGCTAAAGTATATATATTTTTTGTAAATATATATTTTGTATGATTATCATTCCTAGTCATTAGAGAGCTGTTTAATATTCGATGTTTTTATTGTGGTCTCTGTAAAAACACGGGTAACCTTTTTTGATAGAACTTCTTGCGGGGTGCCAGAGGGCATGGGAGAAGCAACTCCCGCACAGCCCGCAGCAGGAGGGTTCGTACCAATGTTAGGTCTTGGTATGGTGGGCTCTATGCCAGGCGGGGGGGTTGCGGGGCCGCTCGCGACCTCCCGGGGCTCTGCCGTCCCGCAGCTTCACAGCGCCATAGTGGAACGGTTACGCGCGCGGATAGAACTGTGTCGAAGGCATCACTCCACCTGTGAGAACCGGTACCAGCGAGGCCAGGCCGAGAACTCTGACCGGGAACACGAGAGTACTCTTCACCTGCTGAACATTGTGCATCAGGGACCCGGGAATAGGAAAACCAAGGGGAACCGGGCTTCGAACCAACAACCTCCAGACTACAGCAGAGTTAATGGAGAACAAAAATGCCAGAGCTCCTCAGCGGGAGACCAGAAAATCTCAACACGAATAGCAGTAAGTGATGATGAATATGTCTCTTGAGGGAATTTGGATTAATGTCACTTTATTTGTCAATTGTACAAGAGGTTCAACCGAAATTATATTTCCACTTCATCCTAACCCCTCCCAAAGACACACATACATATAGAGGTTGGATTGGGTGCTGCCACACTTGGGCGCCTGTACAGCAGCTGTAGTGAAGGGGTTGCTCACGGGCACAACGGCAGGCAATGGCATCTAGGATTTGATACCAGCAACCCTCTGGTAAGCCAGCTCACTTCCTGCCAGATCCCATCACAAGGGATTCAAACTGGCAACCTTCCGGTTGCTGGCTAGCCTCTAACTGCTAGGCTACGTTACCTTCCGGTTGCTGGCTAGCCTCTAACTGCTAGGCTACGTTACCTTCCGGTTGCTGGCTAGCCTCTAACTGCTAGGCTACGTTACCTTCCGGTTGCTGGCTAGCCTCTAACTGCTAGGCTACGTTACCTTCCGGTTGCTGGCTAGCCTCTAACTGCTAGGCTACGTTACCTTCCGACCTGCAGTCTGTACCCCTAAAAACAATCCTAACTACAGTCTACACCCCTAACTACAGTCTACACCCCTAACTACAGTCTACACCCCTAACTACAGTCTACACCCCTAACTACAGTCTACATTCCTAACTACACCCATAACTACAGTCTACACCCCCAACTACAGTCTACACCCCCAACTACAGTCTACACCCCCAACTACAGTCTACAATCCCAACTACAGTTTACAATCCCAACTACAGTTTACAATCCCAACTACAGTTTACCATCCCAACTACAGTTTACAATCCCAACTACAGTTTACAATCCCAACTACAGTTTACAATCCCAACTACAGTCTACAATCCCAACTACAGTCTACAATCCCAACGACAGTCTACATTCTTAACGATAGTCTATATTCCTAACGACAGTCTACAATCCCAACTACAGTCCACATTCCTAACGACAGTCTACAATCCCAACTACAGTCTACAATCCCAACTACAGTCTACAATCCCAACAACAGTCTACATTCCTAACGACAGTCTACAATCCCAACTACAGTCTACAATCCCAACAACAGTCTACATTCCTAACGACAGTCTACATTCTTAACAACAGTCTACATTCCTAACTACATCCCTAACTGCAGTCTACATTCCTAACAACAGTCTACATTCCTAACGACAGTCTACATTCTTAACAACAGTCTACATTCCTAACTACATCCCTAACTGCAGTCTACATTCCTAACTACAGTCTACATCCCTAACTACAGTTTACAGCCCTAACTACAGTTTACAGCCCTAACTACAGTCTACAGCCCTAACTACAGTCTACAGCCCTAACTACAGTCTACAGCCCTAACTACAGCCCTAACTACAGCTCTAACTACAGTCTAAACCCCTAACGACAGTCCTAACCTCAGTCTAAACCCCTAACGACAGTCCTAACCTCAGTCTAAACCCCTAACTACAGCCCTAACTACAGCCCTAACTACAGCCCTAACTACAGCCCTAACTACAGCTGTAACTACAGTCTACATTCCTAACTCTAACGTTGCTGACAGTTAAATAGTAGCTAAGTTAATCTTACTTTGGACGATGCGTGTAAGGAGAGTCATGAAAATTGCACTTGACAGTCAGTGCTAGAAAGGTAAAGGAGTCAGGATGGCATGAACCAACATTACTTACTTTTGACTAGAGTGGTGCTGTGTGAATCTGATTTCGTGTGCATTGTTTTGTATTGCTAGGTATTACTGTACTGTTGGAGCTATAAACACAAGCATTAGGTATTACTGTACTGTTGGAGCTAGAAACACAAGCATTAGGTATTACTGTACTGTTGGAGCTAGAAACACAATCATTAGGTATTACTGTACTGATGGAGCTAGAAACACAAGCATTATATATTACTGTACTGATGGAGCTAGAAACACAAGCATTAGGTATTACTGTACTGTTGGAGCTAGAAACACAATCATTAGGTATTACTGTACTGTTGGAGCTAGAAACACAAGCATTAGATATTACTGTTGGAGCTAGAAACACAAGCATTATATATTACTGTTGGAGCTAGAAACACAAGCATTATATATTACTGTACTGTTGGAGCTAGAAACACAAGCATTATATATTACTGTTGGAGCTAGAAACACAAGCATTATATATTACTGTACTGTTGGAGCTAGAAACACAAGCATTATATATTACTGTACTGTTGGAGCTAGAAACACAAGCATTAGGTATTACTGTACTGTTGGAGCTAGAAACACAAGCATTAGATATTACTGTACTGTTGGAGCTAGAAACACAAGCATTAGGTATTACTGTTCTGTTGGATATCTACCTCTAATACTTTATTATTATCTATCCTGATGCCTAGTCACTTTACCCTGTCTTCAAATACTTCATACCTCTGCACATTGATCTGGTACTGGTACTCCCTGTATATAGCTCCACATTGATCTGGTACTTCATGTTTATAGCTCCACGTTGATCTGATTCTGGTAATTCCTGTTTATATCTCCACATTGATCTGGTACTTCCTGTATATATCTCCACATTGATCTGGTACTTCCTGTATATATCTCCACATTGATCTGGTACTCCCTGTATATATCTCCACATTGATCTGGTAATTCCTGTATATATCTCCACATTGATCTGGTACTCCTGTATATAGCTCCACATTGATCTGGTACTTCCTGTATATATCTCCACATTGATCTGGTACTTCCTGTATATAGCTCCACATTGATCTGGTACTCCCTGTATATATCTCCACATTGATCTGGTACTCCCTGTATATATCTCCACATTGATCTGGTACTCCCTGTATATATCTCCACATTGATCTGGTACTTCCTGTATATATCTCCACATTGATCTGGTACTCCCTGTATATATCTCCACATTGATCTGGTACTTCCTGTATATATCTCCACATTGATCTGGTACTCCCTGTATATAGCTCCACATTGATCTGGTACTTAAGGTATATATCTCCACATTGATCTGGTACTTCCTGTATATAGCTCCACATTGATCTGGTACTTCCTGTATATAGCTCCACACTGATCTGGTACTCCCTGTATATAGCTCCACATTGATCTGGTACTCCTGTATATAGCTCCACATTGATCTGGTACGTCCTGTATATAGCTCCACATTGATCTGGTACTTCCTGTATATAGCTCCACATTGATCTGGTACGTCCTGTATATAGCTCCACATTGATCTGGTACTCCCTGTATATAGCTCCACATTGATCTGGTACTGATACTTCCTGTATATAGCTCCACATTGATCTGGTACTTCATGTTTATAGCTCCACATTGATCTGGTTCTGGTAATTCCTGTATATATCTCCACATTGATCTGGTACTTCCTGTATATATCTCCACATGGATCTGGTACTTCCTGTATATATCTCCACATTGATCTGGTACTTCCTGTATATAGCTCCACATTGATCTGGTACTTCCTGTATATAGCTCCACATTGATCTGCTACTCCCTGTATATATCTCCACATTGATCTGGTACTTCCTGTATATAGCTCCAAATTGATCTGGTACTGGTACTTCCTGTATATATCTCCACATTGATCTGGTTCTGGTACTTCCTGTATACATCTCCACATTGATCTGGTACTTCCTGTATATAGCTCCACATTGATCTGGTACTCCCTGTATATAGCTCCACATTGATCTGCTACTCCCTGTATGTAGCTCCACATTGATCTGGTACTCCCTGTATATAGCTCCACATTGATCTGGTACTTCCTGTATATAGCTCCACATTGATCTGGTACTTCCTGTATATAGCTCCGCATTGATCTGGTACTCCCTGTATATAGCTCCACATTGATCTGGTACTTCCTGTATATAGCTCCACATTGATCTGGTACTTCCTGTATATATCTCCACATTGATCTGGTACTGGTACTTCCTGTATATATCTCCACATTGATCTGGTACTGGTACTTCCTGTATATAGCTCCACATTGATCTGGTTCTTCCTGTATATAGCTCCACATTGATCTGGTACTCCTGTATATAGCTCCACATTGATCTGGTGCTTCCTGTATATAGCTCCACATTGATCTGGTACTTCCTGTATATAGCTCCACATTGATCTGGTACTGTGCAAGCGTGTGCTGATTTTACCCGTTTCCTGTGCTGTATGAGGCATCTATGGTAAGGGGCAAACTGCAAGGGCAACAGCCAAGCTGAGACGGGAGATTTTTCTGGTTGTTTTTGTCTTATTAGCCCCTGGGGAGTTGGACATGCAGGCTAGAGGCTATGAAACTGTTCCCAAGGAATGTTTCAATATCATGTCATAATGGGAGAGATGAGACTATATTTGCAAGAGTTTACAGATGTCTCTCTCTCCCCCCTCTCTCTCTCTCTCTCCCCTCCCCTCCTCTCTCTCTCTCTCTCCCTGGTTCATATAGTTCATGGAAACAGACATTATTTAGCCTGATTTAGGGTAGCTACCCATAAATCATTAATGACATTACAGTAGGTTAAATACAGTGCTAGCTTTCAATGTTTTGTTATTTTATAGAGATGGTATCAGTCAGTAATCTAGGTAGATTTTATAGAGATGGTATCAGTCAGTAATCTAGGTAGATTTTATAGAGATGGTATCAGTCAGTAATCTAGGTAGATTTTATAGAGATGGTATCAGTCAGTAATCTAGGTAGATTTTATAGATATGGTATCAGTCAGTAATCTAGGTAGATTTTATAGAGATGGTATCAGTCAGTAATCTAGGTAGATTTTATAGAGATGGTATCAGTCAGTAATCTAGGTAGATTTTATAGAGATGCAGTTGACTGCCCGTTGACTGCGTGGTTACTGCCTGTTGACTGCGTGGTTACTGCCCGGCCCAACATAATATCAACATTCTAGTTGTTCATTATCTCATGCTCCCGGCCCAACATAATATCAACATTCTAGTTGTTCATTATCTCAAGCTCCTGGCCCAACATAATATCAACATTCTAGTTGTTCATTATCTCAAGCTCCCGGCCCAACATAATATCAACATTCTAGTTGTTCATTATCTCAAGCTCCCGCCCAACATAATATCAACATTCTAGTTGTTCATTATCTCAAGCTCCCGCCCAACATAATATCAACATTCTAGTTGTTCATTATCTCAAGCTCCCGGCCCAACATAATATCAACATTCTAGTTGTTCATTATCTCAAGCTCCCGGCCCAACATAATATCAACATTCTAGTTGTTCATTATCTCAAGCTCCCGCCCAACATAATATCAACATTCTAGTTGTTCATTATCTCAAGCTCCCGGCCCAACATAATATCAACATTCTAGTTGTTCATTATCTCAAGCTCCCGCCCAACATAATATCAACATTCTAGTTGTTCATTATCTCAAGCTCCCGGCCCAACATAATATCAACATTCTAGTTGTTCATTATCTCAAGCTCCCGGCCCAACATAATATCAACATTCTAAATGGTGCAAACTGCTTCATTATCCTTTACAAATGTTAGAAATACTACCAATCACAGGATTAACTTAATAATAGTCAGAAGAATAGTGAAATATACCACGGTCCAATCAGTATTCTAATATGTGTACTGCATTACAAAAGTAGTGTATTACATAGGGAATAGGGTGCTCTGGTCTAAAGTAGTGTATTACATAGGGAATAGGGTGCCCTGGTCTAAAGTAGTGTATTACATAGGGAATAGGGTGCCCTGGTCTAAAGTAGTGTATTACATAGGGAATAGGGTGCCCTGGTCTAAAGTAGTGTATTACATAGGGAATAGGGTGCCCTAGTCTAAAGTAGTGTACTACATAGGGAATAGGGTGCCCTGGTCTAAAGTAGTGCACTACATAGGGAATAGGGTGCCCTGGTCTAAAGTAGTGCACTATATAGGGAATAGGGTGCCCTGGTCTAAAGTAGTGCACTACATAGGGAATAGGGTGCCCTGGTCTAAAGTATTGCACTATATAGGGAATAGAATGCCATTTGGGACATAACCAAGACGCGCCTGCAGGTTCATTTCTCCAACAGTGGTGTCTTTCTGAGGCACCCCCTACACACACACACACTCTCTACACACACACACGCCTCTAGGGGCAGGCTGAGTCTTTGAAGACAGAGAGCTGCTGTTGAAACCAACCAGCTGATCAGTTCTGTCTCATCCCTGTAGACCGTCTCTCATCCTAGTACTGTAGTCCTCCGAGGATAATGCAGTAGAAGTACTATACGTCCTCCCAAGATAATGCAGTAGAAGGTCCGTGTGTCCTCACAGGATAATGCAGTAGAAGCACTGTAGTCCTCCCAGGACAATGCAGCCCTGCTATTCCATATGGAGTAGAGGAATACAGGCAGCCCTGCTATTCCATGTGGACCAGAGGAACACAGGCAGCCCTGCTATTCCATGTGGACCAGAGGAACACAGGCAGCCCTGCTATTCCATGTGGACCAAAGGAACACAGGCAGCCCTGCTATTCCATATGGAGTAGAGGAATACAGGGAGCCCTGCTATTCCATATGGACCAGAGGAACACAGGCAGCCCTGCTATTCCATGTGGACCAGAGGAACACAGGCAGCCCTGCTATTCCATGTGGACCAGAGGAACACAGGCAGCCCTGCTATTCCATGTGGACCAGAGGAACACAGGCAGCCCTGCTATTCCATATGGAGTAGAGGAATAGAGGCAGCCCTGCTATTCCATGTGGACCAGAGGAACACTAGTACTACAAGCAGCAGCGCTGGTCCCATAGAAATGGGCTGACGGGCCAGCCATCATGAAACATTGATAGAAGGATTCTCATTCTAGTCATCGTATTTCTATGGCTAGTCCTGTCCTGTGGTTTATTTAGCCTATGGGTTGACTGGAATACCACTTGCTGGCTTAAAGCAGCAATCGGAAGTGCTTTTGTTTCAGCCCCAAGGCATCTCCGCTTACAGGCCCTCTATTAGACCCGAAGCTATACAGTCAGTGTGTTTACTGTGTGTTTCCTATAGAGGAACTGCCTGGCCGTTTTCAACTCAAACTGCAAACAAAAACAGAGACATTTTTATCCCACCTCATCCTGACTGGGTGGGTAAAATATTGATGCTTCAAGGCCAGACCTGGGAGACAACCTTCCATTCCAAAGGGAACCCTTTTCTAGTGCACTATACAGGGATTAGGGTGCCGTTTGGGACGAAGATTTCATATTTTTGGAGAGCCACAACTATAGCTGTGTTATATTTCCACAGGTTATGTCTGTTTCAGGACCCTGTCTTTCAAATATAACTTATACAATTCTAAATAACAGATCTTCATTGTAAAGGGATTAAACACTGTTTCCCATGCTTGTTCAATGAACCATAAACAACTAATGAACATGCACCTGTGGAACGGTCATTAAGACACTAACAGCTTACAGGCGGTAGGCAATTAAGGTCACAGTTATGAAAACTTAGGACACTAAAGAGGCCTTTCTACTGACTCTGAAAAACACCAAAAGAACGATGCCCACGGTTCTTGCTCATCTGCGTAAATGTGCCTTAGGCATGCTGCAAGGAGGCATGAGGACTGTAGATGTGGCCAGGGCAATAAATTGCAATGTCCATACTGTGAGACGCCTAAGACAGCGCTACAGGGAGACAGGATGGACAGCTGATGGTCCTCGCAGTGGCAGACCACGTGTAACAACACCTGCACAGGATTGGTACACCCGAACATCACACCTGCGGGACAGGTACAGGATGGCAACAACAACTGCCCGAGTTACACCGGGAACACACAATCCCTCCATCAGTGCTCAGACTGTCCACAGTAGGCTGAGAGAGGCTGGACTGAGGGCTTGTAGGCCTGTTGTAAGGCAGGTCCTCACCAGACATCACCTGCAACAACGTCGCCTATGGGCGCACATCCACCGTCGCTGGACTAGACAGGACTGGAAAAAGTGCTCTTCACTGACGAGTCGCGGTTTTGTCTCACCAGGGGTGATGGTCGGATTCGCGTTTATCCTCGAAGGAATGAGCGTTACACCCAGGCCTGTACTCTGGAGCGGGATCGATTTGGTGGTGGAGGGTCCGTCATGTTCTGGGGCGGTGTGTCACAGCGTCATCAGACTGAGCTTGTTGTCATTGCAGGCAATCTCAACGCTGTGCGTTACAGGGAAGACATCCTCCTCCCTCATGTGGTACCCTTCCTGCAGGCTCATCCTGACATGACCCTCCAGCACGACAATTCCACCAGCGACACTGCTCGTTCTGTGTGTGATTTCCTGCAAGACAGGAATGTCCGTGCCCTGCCATGGCCAGTGAAGAGCCCGGATCTCAGGGTGAGGGCTAGGGCCATCCCCCCCCAGAAATGTCCGGGAACTTGCAGGTTCCTTGGTGGAAGAGTGGGGTAACATCTCACAGCAAGAACTGGCAAATCTGGTGCAGTCCATGAGGAGGAGATGCACTGCAGTACTTAATGCAGCTGGTGGCCACACCAGGTACTGACGGTTACTTTTGATTTGGACTCCCCCCCTTTGTTCAGGGACACATCGTTCCATTTCTGTTAGTCACATGTCTGTGGAAATTGTTCAGTTTATGTCTCAGTTATTGACTCTTATGTTCATACAATTATATACACATGTTAATTAAGTTTGCTGAAAATAAACTACGTTAACAGTGAGAAGACAGTGATGGGACAGTGAGAGGACAGTGAGGGGACAGTGATGGGACAGTGATGGGTCAGAGATGGGACAGTGAGAGGACAGTGAGGGGACAGTGAGAGGACAGTGATGGGACAGAGATGGGACAGTGATGGGACAGAGATGGGACAGTGAGAGGACAGTGAGGGGACAGTGAGAGGACAGTGATGGGACAGAGATGGGACAGTGAGAGGACAGTGATGGGACAGTGAGAGGACAGTGATGGGACAGTGAGAGGACAGAGATGGGACAGTGAGGGGACAGTGATGGGACAGTGATGGGACAGTGAGAGGACAGTGAGAGGACAGTGAGAGGACAGAGATGGGACAGTGATGGGACAGTGAGAGGACAGTGATGGGACAGTGATGGGACAGTGAGAGGACAGTGATGGGACAGTGATGGGACAGTGAGAGGACAGTGATGGGACAGTGAGAGGACAGTGAGGGGACAGTGAGAGGACAGTGATGGGACAGTGATGGGACAGTGATGGGACAGTGAGAGGACAGTGAGAGGACAGTGATGGGACAGTGAGAGGACAGTGATGGGACAGTGATGGGACAGTGAGGGGACAGTGATGGGACAGTGAGAGGACAGTGATGGGACAGTGAGAGGACAGTGATGGGACAGTGAGAGGACAGTGAGAGGACAGAGATGGGACAGTGAGAGGACAGTGAGAGGACAGTCATGGGACAGTGAGAGGACAGCTTTTCCCTCTTCTGAATACTGGGCCTAGATCCCAGATGGAACCCTATTCTCTATATAGTGTCCCAGATGGAACCCTATTCTCTATATAGTGTCCAAGATGGAACCCTATTCTCTTTATAGTGCATTACTTTTTACCAGACCCCTATGGGCCCTCGCCAAAAATAGTGCACTTTAAATGGATTTGGGTGCCATTTGAGACAGAGACGGCATATGAGTAAACATGTCTTTGGAGTGGGTTGTCTGGAATCTATCCATTCATTCACGCCTGATGTGACTTCTTCTGCTTAGAGAGGCTCTGAGGTCTTGAGGGAGAGGTAGAGAGAGAGAGGTAGAGAGAGAGGGAGAGGTAGAGAGAGAGGGAGAGGTAGAGAGGGAGAGGTAGAGAGAGGGGTAGAGAGAGGGGTAGAGAGAGAGGTAGAGAGAGGGGTAGAGAGAGGGGGTAGAGAGAGGGGTAGAGAGAGAGGTAGAGAGAGCGAGAGAGGGAGAGGTAGAGAGAGGGGTAGAGAGAGGGGTAGAGAGAGAGGGTAGAGAGAGAGGGAGAGGTAGAGGGAGAGGTAGAGGGAGAGGTAGAGCGAGAGGTAGAGCGGAGGTAGAGCGAGAGGTAGAGAGAGGGGTAGAGCGAGAGGTAGAGAGAGAGGTAGAGAGAGAGGTAGAGAGAGAGGGAGAGGTAGAGAGAGAGGTAGAGAGAGAGGTAGAGAGAGAGGGAGAGGTAGAGAGAGAGGTAGAGAGAGAGGTAGGGAGAGGTAGAGAGAGAGGTAGAGAGAGAGGGAGAGGTAGAGAGAGGGGTAGAGAGAGAGAGAGCTGTGTGAGTGTCTTTGTTGATCTCATCTGAAATTAGACCCTTGTGGGAACCTGCATGTTCACAGAGGGTAGAAAGGGCCCCTATGGTAAATATGAACCTATACCCTATTGGAGTGGTAAATATGAACCACGATGTGAGAAACTATACCCTATTGGAGTGGTAAATGTGAACCTATACCCTATTGGAGTGGTAAATATGAACCACGATGTGAGAAACTATACCCTATTGGAGTGGTAAATATGAACCACGATGTGAGAAACTATACCCTATTGGAGTGGTAAATATGAACCACGATGTGAGAAACTATACCCTATTGGAGTGGTAAATATGAACCACGATGTGAGAAACTATACCCCACGGGAGTGGTAAATATGAAACCATGAAATTAGAAATATCCCTTTCTAGAGTTGTTTACAAAAAGACACACAACCTCTGAAGGAGAGGTTCAGATGTTGTGGCTGTTTGTTTGGGGAAATGTCACTTTCTGTCCCTTCTTCACTTGAGGTTTCTCCCGATGGCTTCCCTATGTTGACAGCTGTGAAAGTAGTGACAGTTATATGCCAGATCTGTATGTGTCCCAGACATAACTCTTCTCATAGGGCTACACTTATCTATCAGCCAATCAGCGAACAACAGTCATCGAAATTGTTAAAAGTTTATATAAAGTCATTGTAATAAATGCAACAGTTGGAAAATGAAGATACTCCAAAACATTCAGAATTTTTATAATCGATCAGATATTGACTGAATCATAGAAAACATTTTACTGGCACTGACAAGTACTGAATGGTACTAACACACCAAGACTGTTGTGAAGAGGACACAACAACGCCTTTTCAGCCTCAGGAGACTGAAAAGATTTGGCATGGGTCCCCAGATCCTCAAAAAGTTCTGCAGCTGCACCATCGAGAGCATCCTGACCGGTTGCATCCCCGCCTGGTATAGCAACTGCTCGGCATCTGACTGTAAGGCGCTACAGAGGGTAGAGCGTACGGCCCAGTACATCACAGGTGCCAAGGTTCCTGCCATCCAGGACCTCTATACCAGGCGGTGTCAGAGGAAGGCCCATAAAATGACCACAAGTCAAGCCATAAGACTGCTGATCAATTCATCAAAAGGCCACTCGGACTATTAACATCGATACATAGTCACTTTACAAATGACCTTGTCTATCCTGTACCCCGCACATTGACTCTATACTGGTACCCCCTGTATATAGCCTCCACATTGACTCTGTACCGTAATACCCTGTATATAGCCTCCACATTGACTCTGTACCGTAATACCCTGTATATAGCCTCCACATTGACTCTATACTGGTACCCCCTGTATATACCCCGCACATTGACTCTGTACTGGTACCCCCTGTATATACCCCGCACATTGACTCTGTACTGGTACCCCTGTATATACCCCGCACATTGACTCTATACTGGTACCCCCTGTATATAGCCTCCACATTGACTCTATACTGGTACCCCCTGTATATACCCCGCACATTGACTCTATACTGGTACCCCTGTATATACCCCCGCACATTGACTCTATACTGGTACCCCCTGTATATACCCCGCACATTGACTCTATACTGGTACCCCTGTATATACCCCGCACATTGACTCTATACCGTAATACCCTGTATATACCCCGCACATTGACTCTATACTGGTACCCCTGTATATACCCCGCACATTGACTCTATACTGGTACCCCCTGTATATACCCCGCACATTGACTCTATACTGGTACCCCCTGTATATACCCCGCACATTGACTCTATACCGTAATACCCTGTATATAGCCTCCACATTGACTCTATACTGGTACCCCCTGTATGTACCCCGCACATTGACTCTATACTGGTACCCCCTGTATATAGCCTCCACATTGACTCTATACTGGTACCCCCTGTATATACCCCGCACATTGACTCTATACTGGTACCCCCTGTATATAGTCTCCACATTGACTCTATACCGGTACCCCTGTATATACCCCGCACATTGACTCTATACTGGTACCCCCTGTATATAGCCTCCACATTGACTCTATACTGGTACCCCCTGTATATAGCCTCCACATTGACTCTATACTGGTACCCCCTGTATATAGCCTCCACATTGACTCTATACTGGTACCCCCTGTATATAGCCACCACATTGACTCTGTACCGTAACACCCTGTATATAGCCTCCACATTGACTCTATACCGGTACCCCTGTATATAGCCTCCACATTGACTCTGTACCGTAACACCCTGTATATAGCCTCCACATTGACTCTATACCGGTACCCCCTGTATATAGCCTCCACATTGACTCTATACTGGTACCCCTGTATATAGCCTCCACATTGACTCAGTACTGGTACCCCCTGTATATAGCCTCCACATTGACTCTGTACCGGTACCCCCTGTATATAGCCTCCACATTGACTCTATACTGGTACCCCCTGTATATAGCCTCCACATTGACTCTATACTGGTGCCCCCTGTATATAGCCTCCACATTGACTCTATACTGGTACCCCTGTATATAGCCTCCACATTGACTCTATACTGGTACCCCCTGTATATAGCCTCCACATTGACTCTATACTGGTACCCCCTGTATATAGCCTCCACATTGACTCCGTACCGGTACCCCCTGTATATAGCCTCCACATTGACTCTATACTGGTACCCCCTGTATATAGCCTCCACATTGACTCTGTACCGGTACCCCCTGTATATAGCCTCCACATTGACTCTATACTGGTACCCCCTGTATATAGCCTCCACATTGACTCTATACTGGTACCCCTGTATATAGCCTCCACATTGACTCTATACTGGTACCCCCTGTATATAGCCTCCACATTGACTCTATACTGGTACCCCCTGTATATAGCCTCCACATTGACTCTATACTGGTACCCCCTGTATATAGCCTCCACATTGACTCTATACTGGTACCCCTGTATATAGCCTCCACATTGACTCTATACTGGTACCCCCTGTATATAGCCTCCACATTGACTCTATACTGGTACCCCTGTATATAGCCTCCACATTGACTCTATACTGGTACCCCTGTATATAGCCTCCACATTGACTCTATACTGGTACCCCCTGTATATAGCCTCCACATTGACTCCGTACCGGTACCCCCTGTATATAGCCTCCACATTGACTCTATACTGGTACCCCCTGTATATAGCCTCCACATTGACTCTATACTGGTACCCCCTGTATATAGCCTCCACATTGACTCTGTACCGTAATACCCTGTATATAGCCTCCACACTGACTCTGTACCGTAACACCCTGTATATAGCCTCCACATTGACTCTGTACCGTAACACCCTGTATATAGCCTCCACACTGACGCTGTACCGTAACACCCTGTATATAGCCTCCACATTGACTCTGTACCGTAATACCCTGTATATAGCCTCCACATTGACTCTGTACCGTAATACCCTGTATATAGCCTCCACATTGACTCTGTTCCGTAACACCCTGTATATAGCCTCCACATTGACTCTGTACCGGTACCCCCTGTATATAGCCTCCACATTGACTCTGTACCGTAATACCCTGTATATAGCCTCCACATTGACTCTATACTGGTACCCCTGTATGTACCCCGCACATTGACTCTATACTGGTACCCCCTGTATATAGCCTCCACATTGACTCTATACTGGTACCCCTGTATATACCCCGCACATTGACTCTATACTGGTACCCCCTGTATATAGTCTCCACATTGACTCTATACCGGTACCCCTGTATATACCCCGCACATTGACTCTATACTGGTACCCCCTGTATATAGCCTCCACATTGACTCTATACTGGTACCCCCTGTATATAGCCTCCACATTGACTCTATACTGGTACCCCCTGTATATAGCCTCCACATTGACTCTATACTGGTACCCCCTGTATATAGCCTCCACATTGACTCTGTACCGTAACACCCTGTATATAGCCTCCACATTGACTCTATACCGGTACCCCCTGTATATAGCCTCCACATTGACTCTGTACCGTAACACCCTGTATATAGCCTCCACATTGACTCTATACCGGTACCCCTGTATATAGCCTCCACATTGACTCTATACTGGTACCCCCTGTATATAGCCTCCACATTGACTCAGTACTGGTACCCCCTGTATATAGCCTCCACATTGACTCTGTACCGGTACCCCCTGTATATAGCCTCCACATTGACTCTATACTGGTACCCCCTGTATATAGCCTCCACATTGACTCTATACTGGTGCCCCCTGTATATAGCCTCCACATTGACTCTATACTGGTACCCCTGTATATAGCCTCCACATTGACTCTATACTGGTACCCCCTGTATATAGCCTCCACATTGACTCTATACTGGTACCCCCTGTATATAGCCTCCACATTGACTCTATACTGGTACCCCCTGTATATAGCCTCCACATTGACTCTATACTGGTACCCCCTGTATATAGCCTCCACATTGACTCTATACTGGTACCCCTGTATATAGCCTCCACATTGACTCTATACTGGTACCCCCTGTATATAGCCTCCACATTGACTCTATACTGGTACCCCCTGTATATAGCCTCCACATTGACTCTATACTGGTGCCCCCTGTATATAGCCTCCACATTGACTCTATACTGGTACCCCCTGTATATAGCCTCCACATTGACTCTATACTGGTACCCCCTGTATATAGCCTCCACATTGACTCTATACTGGTACCCCTGTATATAGCCTCCACATTGACTCCGTACCGGTACCCCCTGTATATAGCCTCCACATTGACTCTATACTGGTACCCCCTGTATATAGCCTCCACATTGACTCTATACTGGTACCCCCTGTATATAGCCTCCACATTGACTCTGTACCGTAATACCCTGTATATAGCCTCCACACTGACTCTGTACCGTAACACCCTGTATATAGCCTACACATTGACTCTGTACCGTAACACCCTGTATATAGCCTCCACATTGACTCTGTACCGTAACACCCTGTATATAGCCTCCACATTGACTCTGTACCGTAATACCCTGTATATAGCCTCCACATTGACTCTGTACCGTAATACCCTGTATATAGCCTCCACATTGACTCTGTTCCGTAACACCCTGTATATAGCCTCCACATTGACTCTGTACCGGTACCCCCTGTATATAGCCTCCACATTGACTCTGTACCGTAATACCCTGTATATAGCCTCCACATTGACTCTGTACCGTAACACCCTGTATATAGTCTCCACATTGACTCTGTACCGTAACACCCTGTATATAGCCTCCACATTGACTCTGTACCGTAACACCCTGTATATAGCCTCCACATTGACTCTGTACCGTAACACCCTGTATATAGCCTCCACATTGACTCTGTACCGTAACACCCTGTATATAGCCTCCACATTGACTCTGTACCGTAACACCCTGTATATAGTCTCCACATTGACTCTGTACCGTAACACCCTGTATATAGCCTCCACATTGACTCTGTACCGTAATACCCTGTATATAGCCGTCTTCATTGACCTTGCCAAGGCTTTCGACTCTGTCAATCACCATATTCTTATCGGCAGACTCAGTAGCCTCGGTTTTTCGGATGACTGCCTTGCCTGGTTCACCAATTACTTTGCAGACAGAGTTCAGTGTGTCAAATCGGAGGGCATGCTGTCCGGTCCTCTGGCAGTCTCTATGGGGGTGCCACAGGGTTCAATTCTCGGGCCGACTCTTTTCTCTGTATATATCAATGATGTTGCTCTTGCTGCGGGCGATTCCCTGATCCACCTCTACGCAGACGACACCATTCTATATACTTTCGGCCCGTCATTGGACACTGTGCTATCTAACCTCCAAACAAGCTTCAATGCCATACAACACTCCTTCCGTGGCCTCCAACTGCTCTTAAACGCTAGTAAAACCAAATGCATGCTTTTCAACCGATCGCTGCCTGCACCCGCATGCCCGACTAGCATCACCACCCTGGATGGTTCCGACCTTGAATATGTGGACATCTATAAGTACCTAGGTGTCTGGCTAGACTGCAAACTCTCCTTCCAGACTCATATCAAACATCTCCAATCGAAAATCAAATCAAGAGTCGGCTTTCTATTCCGCAACAAAGCTTCCTTCACTCATGCTGCCAAACATACCCTCGTAAAACTGACTATCCTACCGATCCTCGACTTCGGCGATGTCATCTACAAAATGGCTTCCAACACTCTACTCAGCAAACTGGATGCAGTCTATCACAGTGCCATCCGTTTTGTCACTAAAGCACCTTATACCACCCACCACTGCGACCTGTATGCTCTAGTCGGCTGGCCCTCGCTACATATTCGTCGCCAGACCCACTGGCTCCAGGTCATCTACAAGTCCATGCTAGGTAAAGCTCCGCCTTATCTCAGTTCACTGGTCACGATGGCAACACCCATCCGTAGCACGCGCTCCAGCAGGTGTATCTCACTGATCATCCCTAAAGCCAACACCTCATTTGGCCGCCTTTCGTTCCAGTACTCTGCTGCCTGTGACTGGAACGAATTGCAAAAATCGCTGAAGTTGGAGACTTTTATCTCCCTCACCAACTTCAAACATCAGCTATCTGAGCAGCTAACCGATCGCTGCTGCTGTACATAGTCTATCGGTAAATAGCCCACCCATTTTCACCTACCTCATCCCCATACTGTTTTTATTTATTTACTTTTCTGCTCTTTTGCACACCAATATCTCTACCTGTACATGACCATCTGATCATTTATCACCCCAGTGTTAATCTGCAAAATTGTAATTATTCGCCTACCTCCTCATGCCTTTTGCACACATTGTATATAGACTCCCCCTTTGTTTTCTACTGTGTTATTGACTTGTTAATTGTTTATTCCATGTGTAACTCTGTGTTGTCTGCTCACACTGCTATGCTTTATCTTGGCCAGGTCGCAGTTGCAAATGAGAACTTGTTCTCAACTGGCCTACCTGGTTAAATAAAGGTGAAAAAAAAAAAAAAAAAAAAAAAAACATTGACTCTGTACCGTAACACCCTGTATATAGCCTCCACATTGACTCTGTACCGTAACACCCTGTATATAGCCTCCACATTGACTCTGTACTGGTACACCCTGGTTAGGGGCTAGACCTGTTGGTTAGGGGCTAGACCTGTTGATTAGGGGGCTAGACCTGTTGGTTTAGGGGCTAGACCTGTTGGTTTAGGGGCTAGACCTGTTGATTAGGGGCTAGACCTGTTGGTTTAGGGGCTAGACCTGTTGGTTAGGGGCTAGACCTGCTGGTTAAGGGGATAGACCTGTTGGTTTAGGGGCTAGACCTGTTGGTTAGGGGGATAGACCTGTTGGTTAGGGGCTAGACCTGTTGGTTTAGGGGCTAGACCTGTTGGTTTAGGGGCTAGACCTGTTGGTTTAGGGCTAGACCTGTTGGTTAGGGGCTAGACCTGTTGGTTAAGGGGATAGACCTGTTGGTTTAGGGCTAGACCTGTTGGTTAGGGGCTAGACCTGTTGGTTTAGGGGCTAGACCTGTTGGTTTAGGGCTAGACCTGTTGGTTAGGGGCTAGACCTGTTGGTTAAGGGGATAGACCTGTTGGTTTAGGGCTAGACCTGTTGGTTAGGGGATAGACCTGTTGGTTTAGGGCTAGACCTGTTGGTTAAGGGGATAGACCTGTTGGTTTAGGGCTAGACCTGTTGGTTAGGGGGCTAGACCTGTTGGTTAAGAGGGTAGACCTGTTGGTTAGGGGCTAGACCTGCTGTTTAAGGGCTTGTCAGTACACTTGTTATATTCAGCATGTCACAGTAAGGTCAACACTTGTCGTATTCAGCATGTGACTAATAAAGTTTGATTTGAATAAAGAGTTGAAGGAATTCAGGTATTCACTTTATTCTCAAATGTCACTTTTTTTCTTAGAATTCACTCATAAACAGTTTCTGATCCTATCATTTTTTTTTCTATATGTTTATATATGTGTTTCATTTGCATAAACACACAGGGTATATTTGCATATAAATACATTAACTAAAGGGGTGGGACAGGGCTGAAACCACCAATCACCTTCTCTGTCTAGACCAACCACCAATCACCTGCACTGTCTAGACCAACCACCAATCACCTGCACTGTCTAGACCAACCACCAATCACCTGCACTGTCTAGACCAACCACTAATCACCTGCACTGTCTAGACCAACCACCAATCACCTGCACTGTCTAGATCAACCACCAATCACCTGCACTGTCTAGACCAACCACCAATCACCTGCACTGTCTAGACCAACCACCAATCACCTGCACTGTCTAGACCAACCACCAATCACCTGCTCTGTCTAGACCAATCACCTGCACTGTCTAGACCAACCACCAATCACCTGCTCTGTCTAGACCAATCACCTGCACTGTCTAGACCAACCACCAATCACCTGCACTGTCTAGACCAATCACCTGCTCTGTCTAGACCAACCACCAATCACCTGCACTGTCTAGACCAACCACCAATCACCTGCACTGTCTAGACCAACCACCAATCACCTGCACTGTCTAGACCAACCACCAATCACCTGCACTGTCTAGACCAACCACCAATCACCTGCACTGTCTAGACCAACCACCAATCACCTGCACTGTCTAGACCAATCACCTGCACTGTCTAGACCAACCAGCAATCACCTGCACTGTCTAGACCAATCACCTGCTCTGTCTAGACCAACCACCAATCACCTGCACTGTCTAGACCAACCACCAATCACCTGCTCTGTCTAGACCAATCACCTGCACTGTCTAGACCAACCACCAATCACCTGCTCTGTCTAGACCAACCACCAATCACCTGCTCTGTCTAGACCAATCACCTGCACTGTCTAGACCAACCACCAATAACCTGCTCTGTCTAGACCAACCACCAATCACCTGCACTGTCTAGACCAACCACCAATCACCTGCTCTTTCTAGACCAACCACCAATCACCTGCTCTTTCTAGACCAACCACCAATCACCTGCACTGTCTACACCAACCACCAATCACCTGCACTGTCTAGACCAATCACCTGCACTGTCTAGACCAACCAGCAATCACCTGCACTGTCTAGACCAATCACCTGCTCTGTCTAGACCAACCACCAATCACCTGCACTGTCTAGACCAACCACCAATCACCTGCTCTGTCTAGACCAATCACCTGCACTGTCTAGACCAACCACCAATCACCTGCTCTGTCTAGACCAACCACCAATCACCTGCTCTGTCTAGACCAATCACCTGCACTGTCTAGACCAACCACCAATAACCTGCTCTGTCTAGACCAACCACCAATCACCTGCACTGTCTAGACCAACCACCAATCACCTGCTCTTTCTAGACCAACCACCAATCACCTGCTCTTTCTAGACCAACCACCAATCACCTGCACTGTCTACACCAACCACCAATCACCTGCTCTGTCTAGACCAATCACCTGCTCTGTCTAGACCAATCACCTGCACTGTCTAGACCAACCACCAATCACCTGGTCTGTCTAGACCAACCACCAATCACCTGCACTGTCTAGACCAACCACCAATCACCTGCTCTGTCTAGACCAACCACCAATCACCTGCTCTGTCTAGACCAACCACCAATCACCTGCACTGTCTAGACCAACCACCAATCACCTGCTCTGTCTAGACCAACCACCAATCACCTGCTCTGTCTAGACCAACCACCAATCACCTGCACTGTCTAGACCAACCACCAATCACCTGCTCTGTCTAGACCAACCACCAATCACCTGCACTGTCTAGACCAACCACCAATCACCTGCTCTGTCTAGACCAATCACCTGCTCTGTCTAGACCAATCACCTGCACTGTCTAGACCAACCACCAATCACCTGGTCTGTCTAGACCAACCACCAATCACCTGCACTGTCTAGACCAACCACCAATCACCTGCTCTGTCTAGACCAACCACCAATCACCTGCTCTGTCTAGACCAACCACCAATCACCTGCTCTGTCTAGACCAACCACCAATCACCTGCACTGTCTAGACCAACCACCAATCACCTGCTCTGTCTAGACCAACCACCAATCACCTGCACTGTCTAGACCAACCACCAATCACCTGCACTGTCTAGACCAACCACCAATCACCTGCACTGTCTAGACCAACCACCAATCACCTGCTCTGTCTAGACCAACCACCAATCACCTGCACTGTCTAGACCAACCACCAATCACCTGCACTGTCTAGACCAACCACCAATCACCTGCACTGTCTAGACCAACCACCAATCACCTGCACTGTCTAGACCAACCACCAATCACCTGCACTGTCTAGACCAACCACCAATCACCTGCACTGTCTAGACCAACCACCAATCACCTGCACTTTCTATAGTGCTTCATTAATGACTGTTGTCAAGTTCTGTTGCATAATTCAACAAGTGTATCAATAGCAGGATACTGATTAATAACCAACAGCTCTAGATTACAGACATACTTTACATTGTTAATCACGTCAGACATAATATCACAATAACATATATTCCCTTTCAGCGTGTTTCATAATATCACCATCATCCAAGTGTTCGTGTCCAAGTGTTAAACAGACCTACTCCCCCAGATCATTACCCAGGAAATGAGAAGTAGGCTCCTGATGTCACTGACTCACCCCTGGGTGGAATGTAGGGTCGAACTTGGGGGCGAAGGGGCTGTGGGATGGGGAGGCCTGGATTTGTTTTTAGGGGGGCTGGAGGGGTCGAGTAGGGGGTAGTGGCAAAGGCTGGAGGGGTCGAGTAGGGGGTAGTGGCAAAGGCTGGAGGGGGTCGAGTAGGGGGTAGTGGCAAGGTTGGAGGGGTCGAGTGGGGGTAGTGGCAAAGGCTGGAGGGGTCGAGTAGGGGGTAGTGGCAAAGGCTGGAGGGTTGAGTAGGGGGGTAGTGGCGAGGGGTCGAGTAGGGAGGTAGTGGCAAGGGCTGGAGGTAGGCAGGTTCTGGTTGGTGAGCTTAGAGCTGGGGTTGGTGTGAAGGTTGTGGAAACAAGGATATGCAGGATCGGTCTGTTGTCGGCTCAGGATCGGTCTGTGGTCGGCTCAGGATCGCTCTGTGGTTGGCTCAGGATCGGCCTGTGGTTGGCTCAGGATCGGCCTGTGGTCGGCTCAGGGTCGGGCTGTGGTCGGCTCAGGGTCGGTCTATGGTCGGCTCAGGGTCGGGCTGTGGTCGGCTCAGCATCAGGCTGTGGATGAGAGGGGGAGGTGTAGGAATCCTATGTCCAACTCAAGTTCGAGTGGTTCATATATAATGTAATGAAGAAATGACAACTTTGGTCTCGGGTTTTTATATGGCCAATCCAACATGGAGATGGGGGTGGGGTGCAGGGTTGGGTTGGAAAGCTGGGGGCTGGGGTTGGAAAGCACCACTGGGTTGGATGGCTGGGGGAGGGGGAGTGCTTTGGGAGAAGGGGTCAAGGGTTGGGCTGGTGGGCTGAGAGAGAGAGATTGAGGGTTTTCTCTGGCTAGATCAGAGTTCAGGCTTGTTTACATTACAGTCAGGATAGTTCTCAGAGTCTGTCCGGCGGGCCAAGCTCACTGTGTTCCCAGGCTCCCTGCCTTCTGAGCCCACTACACAGCACTACACTGAAAAGAAACACTCCCCCTCTCCCGCCCTGTCTATCCCTCTCTCCCCTCTCTACCACCCCTCTCCCCCTCTCTCCCTCTCTCCCTCTCCTCCTCTCCCCCTCTCCCCCTCTCCTCCTCTCCCCTTCTCCTCCTCTCCTCCTCTCCCCTTCTCTCCCTCTCCTCCTCTCCCCCTCTCCTCCTCTCCCCCTCTCTCCCTCTCCTCCTCTCCCCTTCTCTCCCTCTCCTCCTCTCCCCCTCTCTCCCTCTCCTCCTCTCCCCTTCTCTCCCTCTCCTCCTCTCCTCCTCTCCCCCTCTCTCCCTCTCCTCCTCTCCCTCCTCCTCTCCTCCTCTCCCCTTCTCTCCCTCTCTCCCTCTCCTCCTCTCCCCCTCTCTCCCTCTCCTCCTCTCCCTCCCCCTCTCTCCCTCTCCTCCTCTCCCCTTCTCTCCCTCTCCTCCTCTCCCCTTCTCTCCCTCTCCTCCTCTCCCCTTCTCTCCCTCTCCTCCTCTCCCCCTCTCCCCCTCTCTCCCTCTCCACCTCTCCCTCCTCCTCTCCCCTTCTCTCCCTCTCCTCCTCTCCCCTTCTCTCCCTCTCCTCCTCTCCCCTTCTCTCCCTCTCCTCCTCTCCCCCTCTCCCCCTCTCTCCCTCTCCCACCTCTCCCTCCTCCTCTCCCCCTCTCCTCCTCTCCCCCTCTCTCCCTCTCCTCCTCCTCTCCTCCTCTCCTCCTCTCCCCTTCTCTCCCTCTCCTCCTCTCCCCCTCTCCCCCTCTCTCCCTCTCCTCCTCTCCCTCCTCCTCTCCTCCTCTCCCCTTCTCTCCCTCTCCTCCTCTCCTCCTCTCCCTCCTCCTCTCCTCCTCTCCCCTTCTCTCCCTCTCCTCCTCTCCCCCTCTCTCCCTCTCCTCCTCTCCCTCCTCCTCTCCCCTTCTCTCCCTCTCCTCCTCTCCTCCTCTCCCTCCTCCTCTCCTCCTCTCCCCTTCTCTCCCTCTCCCCCTCTCCCCCTCTCTCCCTCTCCTCCTCTCCCTCCTCCTCTCCTCCTCTCCTCCTCTCCCCTTCTCTCCCTCTCCTCCTCTCCTCCTCTCCCTCCTCCTCTCCTCCTCTCTCCCTCTCCTCCTCTCCCCCTCTCTCCCTCTCCTCCTCTCCCTCCTCCTCTCCTCCTCTCCCCTTCTCTCCCTCTTCTCCTCTCTCCCTCTCCTCCTCTCCCCCTCTCTCCCTCTCCTCCTCTCCCTCCTCCTCTCCTCCTCTCCCCTTCTCTCCCCTCTTCTCCTCTCCCCCTCTCTCCCTCTCCTCCTCTCCCTCCTCCTCTCCTCCTCTCCTCCTCTACCCTTCTCTCCCTCTTCTCCTCTCCTCCTCTCCCTCCTCCTCTCCCTCCTCCTCTCCTCCTCTCCTCCTCTACCCTTCTCTCCCTCTTCTCCTCTCCTCCTCTCCCTCCTCCTCTCCCTCCTCCTCTCCTCCTCTCCCCCTCTTCTCTTCTTCCCCCTTCTCTTCTGGGTTCTAAGTCAGAGTTGCATTGTAATTCTGTTATTTTCCTTGCTACAGGGACCCCGAGGAAAATAAACAATGTGAAACGCAAATTAGTGCCAAAGTATCCGTTTCATTGGAACAGACACAGATTCATACATGGCTATATTCAGCTTGCAACTCACTCTTTACTGTAGGCCTGACCTCCATATTGGTTGAGGATAAAGTGCTTGACTTTGGGAGGGTTGAATTCAGCTAAAACATGTGTTAACTAGCTATCCTCTGTACTCAATCGTCCTCCTGCCATTTTATTTAGAAGCAGTTAAATATGTGAAATCCTAGTTGAAGATCTTGTCTGTCTGTCACTTCCTGTCTATCTGCCTGTCTGTCTGTCTGTTTGCCTGTCTACCTGTCTGTCTCGGTCTGCCTGTCTGTTTGCCTGTCTACCTGTCTGTCTCGGTCTGCCTGTCTACCTGTCTGTCTCTCGGTCTGCCTGTCTACCTGTCTGTCTCGGTCTGCCTGTCTACCCGTCTGTCTCTGTCTGTCTGTCTGCCTGTCTAGACAAGTCCCTGCGACCGTGTCTGGCTTTAAACAGACAACATCGGTCTCGTCCTTAATATCAACATCTTAATGTCTGCGTCTCACATGGCTCTCTATTCCCTACAGTGTTGTGAACAACTAGTTGTGTATTGTATTGTATTTATTTGATCTATTCCCTACAGTGTTGTGAACAACTAGTTGTGTATTGTATTGACGTAAAGGGAACCTGAGCAAATTAAACAACAATTGGATACCTTTTTCTCCATTTATTTTACTAACTAAGTTATGCAACACACAACGCCCCTGTGTGAGTGTTTGCCCCCTTACACTCAATAACTGGTTGTGCCACCTTTAGCTGCAATGACTCCAACCAACCACTTCCTGTAGTTGATCAGTCCACCTTTAGCTGCAATGACTCCAACCAACCACTTCCTGTAGTTGATCAGTCCACCTTTAGCTGCAATGACTCCAACCAACCACTTCCTGTAGTTGTTGATCAGTCCACCTTTAGCTGCAATGACTCCAACCAACCACCTCCTGTAGTTGATCAGTCCACCTTTAGCTGCAATGACTCCAACCAACCACTTCCTGTAGTTGATCAGTCCACCTTTAGCTGCAATGACTCCAACCAACCACTTCCTGTAGTTGATCAGTCCACCTTTAGCTGCAATGACTCCAACCAACCACTTCCTGTAGTTGATCAGTCCACCTTTAGCTGCAATGACTCCAACCAACCACTTCCTGTAGTTGTTGATCAGTCCACCTTTAGCTGCAACGACTCCAACCAACCACTTCCTGTAGTTGTTGATCAGTCCACCTTTAGCTGCAATGACTCCAACCAACCACTTCCTGTAGTTGTTGATCAGTCCACCTTTAGCTGCAATGACTCCAACCAACCACTTCCTGTAGTTGATCAGTCCACCTTTAGCTGCAATGACTCCAACCAACCACCTCCTGTAGTTGTTCAGTCCACATTTAGCTGCAATGACTCCAACCAACCACCTCCTGTAGTTGATCAGTCCACCTTTAGCTGCAATGACTCCAACCAACCACCTCCTGTAGTTGATCAGCCCACCTTTAGCTGCAATGACTCCAACCAACCACTTCCTGTAGTTGTTGATCAGTCCACCTTTAGCTGCAATGACTCCAACCAACCACCTCCTGTAGTTGATCAGTCCACCTTTAGCTGCAATGACTCCAACCAACCACTTCCTGTAGTTGATCAGTCGACCTTTAGCTGCAATGACTCCAACCAACCACCTCCTGTAGTTGATCAGTCCACCTTTAGCTGCAATGACTCCAACCAACCACCTCCTGTAGTTGATCAGTCCACCTTTAGCTGCAATGACTCCAACCAACCACCTCATGTAGTTGATCAGTCCACCTTTAGCTGCAATGACTCCAACCAACCACTTCCTGTAGTTGATCAGTCCACCTTTAGCTGCAATGACTCCAACCAACCACCTCCTGTAGTTGATCAGTCCACCTTTAGCTGCAATGACTCCAACCAACCACCTCCTGTAGTTGATCAGTCCACCTTTAGCTGCAATGACTCCAACCAACCACCTCCTGTAGTTGATCAGTACACCTTTAGCTGCAATGACTCCAACCAACCACTTCCTGTAGTTGATCAGTCCACCTTTAGCTGCAATGACTCCAACCAACCACTTCCTGTAGTTGTTGATCAGTCCACCTTTAGCTGCAATGACTCCAACCAACCACCTCCTGTAGTTGATCAGTCCACCTTTAGCTGCAATGACTCCAACCAACCACTTCCTGTAGTTGATCAGTCCACCTTTAGCTGCAATGACTCCAACCAACCACTTCCTGTAGTTGATCAGTCCACCTTTAGCTGCAATGACTCCAACCAACCACTTCCTGTAGTTGATCAGTCCACCTTTAGCTGCAATGACTCCAACCAACCACTTCCTGTAGTTGTTGATCAGTCCACCTTTAGCTGCAATGACTCCAACCAACCACTTCCTGTAGTTGTTGATCAGTCCACCTTTAGCTGCAATGACTCCAACCAACCACTTCCTGTAGTTGTTGATCAGTCCACCTTTAGCTGCAATGACTCCAACCAACCACTTACTGTAGTTGATCAGTCCACCTTTAGCTGCAATGACTCCAACCAACCACCTCCTGTAGTTGATCAGTCCACCTTTAGCTGCAATGACTCCAACCAACCACCTCCTGTAGTTGATCAGTCCACCTTTAGCTGCAATGACTCCAACCAACCACTTCCTGTAGTTGATCAGTCCACCTTTAGCTGCAATGACTCCAACCAACCACTTCCTGTAGTTGATCAGTCCACCTTTAGCTGCAATGACTCCAACCAACCACTTCCTGTAGTTGTTGATCAGTCCACCTTTAGCTGCAATGACTCCAACCAACCACTTCCTGTAGTTGTTGATCAGTCCACCTTTAGCTGCAATGACTCCAACCAACCACTTCCTGTAGTTGTTGATCAGTCCACCTTTAGCTGCAATGACTCCAACCAACCACTTACTGTAGTTGATCAGTCCACCTTTAGCTGCAATGACTCCAACCAACCACCTCCTGTAGTTGATCAGTCCACCTTTAGCTGCAATGACTCCAACCAACCACCTCCTGTAGTTGATCAGTCCACCTTTAGCTGCAATGACTCCAACCAACCACCTCCTGTAGTTGATCAGTCCACCTTTAGCTGCAATGACTCCAACCAACCACTTCCTGTAGTTGATCAGTCCACCTTTAGCTGCAATGACTCCAACCAACCACCTCCTGTAGTTGATCAGTCCACCTTTAGCTGCAATGACTCCAACCAACCACCTCCTGTAGTTGATCAGTCCACCTTTAGCTGCAATGACTCCAACCAACCACCTCATGTAGTTGATCAGTCCACCTTTAGCTGCAATGACTCCAACCAACCACCTCCTGTAGTTGATCAGCCCACCTTTAGCTGCAATGACTCCAACCAACCACTTCCTGTAGTTGTTGATCAGTCCACCTTTAGCTGCAATGACTCCAACCAACCACTTCCTGTAGTTGTTGATCAGTCCACCTTTAGCTGCAATGACTCCAACCAACCACTTCCTGTAGTTGTTGATCAGTCCACCTTTAGCTGCAATGACTCCAACCAACCACTTCCTGTAGTTGTTGATCAGTCCACCTTTAGCTGCAATGACTCCAACCAACCACCTCCTGTAGTTGATCAGTCCACCTTTAGCTGCAATG
>NC_056441.1:93470878-93473378 GCF_018296145.1 Oncorhynchus tshawytscha | reverse complement strand
ATTCACAAGGCAGACAGATTACCAGGACGTGTATTACGAGCATGCGCTGACCAACTGGCAAGTGTTTTCACTGACATCTGTAATACCAACATGTTTCAAGCAGACCACCATAGTCCCTGTGCCCAATAACACTAAGGTAACCTGCCTAAATGACTACAAATCCCATCTGTAGCCATTGGCTCACATCAACACCATTATACCAGAAACTCAAGACCCACTCCAATTTTTCCTAACAGATCCACAGATGATGCAATCTCTATTGCACTCCACACTGCCCTTTCCCACCTGGACAAAAGGAACACCTATGTGAGAATGCTGTTCATTGACTACAGCTCAGCGTTCAACACCATAGTGTCCTTAAAGCTCATCACCAAGCTAAGGACCCTGGGACTAAACACCTCCCTCTGCAACTGTATCCTGGACTTCGTGACGGGCCGCTCCCAGGTGGTAAGGGTAGGTAACAACACATCCACCACGCTGATCCACAACACAGGGGCCCCTCAGGGTGCGTGCTCAGTCCCCTCCTGTACTCCCTGTTCACTCATGACTGCACGGCCAGGCCCGACTCAACACCATCATTAAGTTTTCCGATGACACAACAGTTGTAGGACTGATCACCGACAATGACTAGACAGCCTATTGGCAGGAGGTCAGGGACCTGGCCGTGTGGTGCCAGGACAACAACCTTTCCCTTAACGTGATCAAGACAAAGTAGATGATTGTGGACTACAGGAAAAGAGGACCGAGCACACCCCCATTCTCATCGACGGGGCTGTAGTAGAGCAGGTTGAGAGCTTCAAGTTCCTTGGTGTCAACATCATCAACAAACTAACATGGTCTAAGCACACCAAGACAGTCGTGAAGAGGGCACGACAAAGCCTATTCCCCCTCAGGAGACTAAAAAGATGTGGCATGGGTCCTCATTTCCTCTGAAGGTTCTACAGAGGGTAGTGCATACGGCCCAGTACATCATTGGGGCCAATCTTCCTGCCATCCAGGACCTCTATACCAGGCAGTGTCAGAGGAAGGTCCTAAAGATTGTGAAAGACTCCAGCCACCCTAGTCATAGACTGTTGTCTCTGCTACTGCATGGCAAGCGGTACCTGACTAACCCGTGCCCCCGCACATTGACTCAGTACCGGTACCCCACCTGTATATAGTCTCGTAAGTAGGCATTTCACTGTTGTATTCTGGGGAATGTGACAAATACAATTGGATTTGTTTTGATTTGAAACTGTGCTCGACTACAATCATGTGGGATTCATCAAACTCTGCCTTCTAGTGTTATTTCACCCAGTCATAATAAATACTGTTCAGTTTTAGCTGAATAAGCCAATCACTCTGTTTGTAACAACACTAGCAACATTTGTCATGGACAACCAACAGGATTGTATACTCTATATACTGTAGTGCACTACTTTTGATCATGTATCCCAAATGGCACCCTATTCTCTATATACTGTAGTGCACTACTTTTGATCATGTATCCCAAATGGCACCCTATTCTCTATATACTATAGTGAACTACTTTTGACCAGGGCCCATAGGGAACAATATGATATTTAGATGGCTTGTTTCAGGGGAATGTGATGATGGGGTATGGAGTCACTGGGTTGTGTTTGAGGCATAGTTTTCCCTCTGCTCTTGGCTGTGTTCAGGTGTGTGGATGCTTTCTGGCAGCACTGGTCTACACAGGCCACGTTTGGAATGTCAGAATTGAGTGTTGAGCAATGCTTTCTTCTCATTTTATTCCTCTCTTAAATTGATTATGTGCTGCCTTCTAGCTTCCTTCTAGCTGCCTTCTAGCTGCCTTCTAGCTGCCTTCTAGCTGCCTTCTAGATTTCTTCTAGCTGCCTTCTAGATTTATTCTAGCTGCCTTCTAGCTGCCTTCTAGATTTCTTCTAGCTGCCTTCTAGCTTCCTTCTAGCTTCCTTCTAGCTGCCTTCTAGCTGCCTTCTAGCCTCCTTCTAGCAGCCTTCTAGCTGCCTTCTAACTGCCTTCTAGCTGGCTTTTAGCTGGCTTCTAGCTTCCTTCTAGCTGCCTTCTAGCTTCCTTCTAGCTGGCTTTTAGCTGCCTTCTAGCTTCCTTCTAGCTGGCTTTTAGCTGGCTTCTAGCTTCCTTCTAGCTGCCTTCTAGCTTCCTTCTAGCTGGCTTTTAGCTGGCTTCTAGCTTCCTTCTAGCTGCCTTCTAACTGCCTTCTAGCTGGCTTTTAGCTGCCTTCTAGCTTCCTTCTAGCTGCCTTCTAGCTGCCTTTTATCTTCTATCTAGCTGCCTTCTATCTTCCTTCTAGCTGCCTTCTAGCTGCCTTCTAGCTTCCTTCTAGCTGCCTTCTAGCTGCCTTCTAGCTTCCTTCTAGCTTCCTTCTAGCTGCCTTCTAGCTGCCTTCTAGCCTCCTTCTAGCAGCCTTCTAGCTGCCTTCTAACTGCCTTCTAGCTGCCTTCTAGCTGCCTTTTATCTTCTATCTAGCTGCCTTCTAGCTGCCTTCTAGCTGCCTTCTAGC
>NC_056441.1:93445878-93463378 GCF_018296145.1 Oncorhynchus tshawytscha | reverse complement strand
AGTCCAGGATCCAGTTGCAGAGGGAGGTGTTTAGTCCCAGGGTCCTTAGCTTAGTGATGCGCTTCGTGGCACTATGGTGCTGAACACTGTGCTGTAGTCAATGACCAGCATTCTCACATAGGTTTTCCTTTTGTCCAGTTGAGAAAGGGCAGTGTGTCGTGTGATTGAGATTACGTCATCTGTGGATCTGTTGGGGAAGTATGCGATTTGGAGTGGGTCTAGGGTGTCCGGTAGGATGCTGTTGATGTGAGCCATGACCAGCCTTTCAAAGCACTTCATGGCTACTGATGTGAGTGCCACAGGGTGGTAGTCATTTAGGCAGTTTACCTTTGCTTCCTTGGGCACATGGACTATGGTGGTCTGCTTGAAAACATGTAGGTATTACAGACTCGGTCAGGGAGAGGTTGAAAATGTCAGTGAAGACAGTTGGGCATGGTTTGAGTACACATCCTGGTAATATGTCTGGCCCAGCGGCTTTGTGAATGTTGACCTGTTTAAAGGTTTTGTTCACATCGGCTACGGAGAGCGTTACCACACCGTCATCCGGAACAGCTGGTGCTCTCATGCATAAACAGTGTAGTTATTTCCTCCGCAAGGCAATAAAAACAAAATGCCGGTACAGGGACAAAGTGGAGTCGCAATTCAACAGCTCAGACACGAGACATATGTGCCAAGGTATTCAGGAAATCACGGACTACAAAAAGAAAACCACGTCACAGATACCGACGTCATGCTTCCAGACAAACTAAACACCTTTGTCCGATTTGAGGATATTACAGTGCCACCATCACGACCCACTAACTAGGACTGCGCCCCTCTCCTTCTCCGTGGCCGACGTGAGTAAAACATTTAAACGTGTCAACCCTCCCAAGGCTGCTGGACCAAACGGACCAAACGGCATCGACGATGCAATCACCATCACACTGCCCTATCCCATCTGGACAAGAGGAATACCTACGTAAGAATGCTGTTCATTGACGACAGCTCAGCATTCATCACCATAGTACCCTCCAAACTCATCATCAAGCTGGAGGCCCTAGATCTCAACCCCGCCCTGTGCAACTGGGTCCTGGACTTTGACAGGCCGCCCCCAGGTGGTGAAGGCAGGAAACAACATCTCCACTCTGCTGATCCTCAACACTGGGGCCCCACAAGGGTGTGTACTCAGCCCCCTCCTGTACTCTCTGTTCATCCATGAAATGCATGGCCATGCACGCCTCCAACTCAATCATCAAGTTTGCAGACGACACAACAGTAGTGGGTTTGATTACCAACAACGATGAGACAGTCTACAGGGAGGAGGTGAGGGCACCCGGAGTGTGGTGTCAGGAAAATAACCTCTCACTCATTGTCAACACAACAAAGGATATGATCGTGGACTTCAGGAAACAGCAGAGGAGCACCCCCTATCCACATCTAAGGGACAGCAGTGGAGAAGGTGGAAAGTTTTAAGTTCCTCGGCGTTCACATCACGGACAAACTGAAATGGTCCACCCACACAGACAGTGTGGTGAAGAAGGCACAACAGTAGAAGGGGTTAGAATGTTATAGTAGTAGTAGTAGAAGGGATTAGAATGTTATAGTAGTATTACTAGAAGAGGTTAGAATGTTATAGTAGTATTAGTAGAAGAGGTTAGAATGTTATAGTAGTATTAGTAGAAGAGGTTAGAATGTTATAGTAGTATTAGTAGAAGGGATTATAATGTTATGGTAGTAGTAGTAGTATTAGTAGAAGGGGTTAGAATGTTATGGTAGTATTAGTAGAAGGGGTTAGAATGTTAGTAGTATTAGTAGAAGGGGTTAGACTGTTATAGTAGTAGTAGTATTAGTAGAAGGGGTTAGAATGTTATGGTAGTAGTAGTAGAAGGGATTAGAATGTTATGGTAGTAGTAGTAGTATTAGTAGAAGGGGTTAGAATGGTATGGTAGTATTATTAGAAGGGGTTAGAATGTTATAGTATTAGTATTAGTAGAAGGGGTTAGAATGTTATGGTAGTTGTATTAGTAGAAGGTGTTAGAATGTTATAGTAGTAGTAGTAGTAGAAGGGGTTAGAATGTTATAGTAGTAGTAGTAGTAGAAGGGGTTAGAATGTTATAGTAGCAGTAGAAGGGGTTAGAATGTTATAGTAGCAGTAGAAGGGGTTAGAATATTATAGTAGTAGTTGTAGTAGTAGAAGGGGTTAGAATATTATAGTAGCAGTAGAAGGGGTTAGAATGTTATGGAATTATTTGCAGTAGAAGGGGTTAGAATGTTATAGTAGTAGTAGTAGAAGGGGTTAGAATATTTTAGTAGTAGTAGAAGGGGTTAGAATGTTATAGAAGTAGTAGAAGGGATTAGAATGTTATGGTAGTAGTATTAGTAGAAGGGGTTAGAATGTTATGGTAGTATTAGTAGAAGGGGTTAGAATGTTATGGTAGTATTAGTAGAAGGGGTTAGAATGTTATGGTAGTATTAGTAGAAGGGGTTAGAATGTTATGGTAGTATTAGTAGAAGGGGTTAGAATGATATGGTAGTATTAGTAGAAGGGGTTAGAATGTTATGGTAGTATTAGTAGAAGGGGTTAGAATGATATGGTAGTATTAGTAGAAGGGGTTAGAATGTTATAGTAGTAGTATTATTAGAAGGGGTTAGAATGTTATAGTAGTAGCAGTAGTATTAGTAGAAGGGGTTAGAATGGTATAGTAGCAGTAGAAGGGATTAGAATGGTATAGTATTAGTAGAAGGGGTTAGAATGTTATAGTAGTAGTATTATTAGAAGGGGTTAGAATGTTATAGTAGTAGCAGTAGTATTAGTAGAAGGGGTTAGAATGTTATAGTAGCAGTAGAAGGGGTTAGAATGTTATAGTATTAGTAGAAGGGGTTAGAATGTTATAGTAGTAGTATTAGTAGAAGGGGTTAGAATGTTATAGTAGCAGTAGAAGGGGTTAGAATGTTATAGTATTAGTAGAAGGGGTTAGAATGTTATAGTAGTAGTATTAGTAGAAGGGGTTAGAATGTTATAGTAGCAGTAGAAGGGGTTAGAATGTTATGGTAGTATTAGTAGAAGGGGTTAGAATGTTATAGTAGTAGTATTAGTAGAAGGGGTTAGAATGTTATAGTAGTAGTAGTAGTATTAGTAGAAGGGGTTAGAATGTTCTGGTTGTAGTAGTAGAAGGGGTTAGAATGTTATGGTAGTATTAGTAGAAGGGGTTAGAATGTTATAGTAGTAGTATTATTAGAAGGGGTTAGAATGTTATAGTAGTAGCAGTAGTATTAGTAGAAGGGGTTAGAATGTTATAGTAGCAGTAGAAGGGATTAGAATGGTATAGTAGTAGTAGAAGGGGTTAGAATGTTATAGTAGTAGTATTAGTAGAAGGGGTTAGAATGTTATAGTAGTAGTATTAGTAGAAGGGGTTAGAATGTTATGGTTGTAGTATTAGTAGAAGGGGTTAGAATGTTATGGTAGTAGTATTAGTAGAAGGGGTTAGAATGTTATGGTTGTAGTATTAGTAGAAGGGGTTAGAATGTTATAGTAGTAGCAGTAGTATTAGTAGAAGGGGTTAGAATGTTATAGTAGCAGTAGAAGGGATTAGAATGGTATAGTAGTAGTAGAAGGGGTTAGAATGTTATAGTAGTAGTATTAGTAGAAGGGGTTAGAATGTTATGGTTGTAGTATTAGTAGAAGGGGTTAGAATGTTATGGTAGTAGTATTAGTAGAAGGGGTTAGAATGTTATAGTAGTAGTAGTAGAAGGGGTTAGAATGTTATGGTTGTTTTAGTAGTACTAGAAGGGTTAGAATATTATTAGTAGAAGGGGTTAGAATGTTATAGTAGTAGAAGTTAGTATAGTAGTAGTAAGGGGTTAGAATGTTATAGTAGCAGTAGAAGGGGTTAGAATGTTATAGTAGTAGTAGAAGGGGTTAGAATGTTATAGCAGTAGAAGGGTTAGTGTTATTAGTAGAAGGGGTTAGAATGTTATGGTTGTAGTAGAAGGGGTTAGTATAGAAGGGGTTAGAATGTTATAGTAGAAGGGGTTAGAAGTTGTTGTAGCAGTAGAAGGGGTTAGAATGTTATAGTAGCAGTAGAAGGGGTTAGAATGTTATTAGGTAGAAGGGGTTAGAATATTATTGTAGCAGTAGAAGGGGTTAGAATGTTATAGTAGCAGTAGAAGGGGTTAGAATGTTATAGTAGCAGTAGAAGGGGTTAGAATGTTATAGTAGCAGTAGAAGGGGTTAGAATGTTATAGTAGCAGTAGAAGGGGTTAGAATGTTATAGTAGCAGTAGAAGGGGTTAGAATGTTATAGTAGCAGTAGAAGGGGTTAGAATGTTATAGTAGCAGTAGAAGGGGTTAGAATGTTATAGTAGCAGTAGAAGGGGTTAGAATGTTATAGTAGCAGTAGAAGGGGTTAGAATGTTATGGTTGTTTTAGTCGTAGTAGAAGGGGTTAGAATATTGTTGTAGCAGTAGAAGGGGTTAGAATGTTATAGTAGCAGTAGAAGGGGTTAGAATGTTATAGTAGCAGTAGAAGGGGTTAGAATGTTATGGTTTTTTTAGTAGTAGTAGAAGGGGTTAGAATATTGTTGCTACTACTACCATAACATTTAACCCCTTCTAGAAGGGGTTAGAACTTACTACCATAACATTCTAACCCCTTATACTGCTACTACTATAACATTCTAACCCCTTCTACTGCTAGAAGGGGTTAATATTCTAACCCCTTCTACTGCTACTACTATAACATTTGTTGTAGCTAACCCCTTCTACTGCTACAAGGGGTTAACATTCTAACCCCTTCTACTGCTACTATAACATTCTAACCCCTTCTACTGCTACAACAATATTCTAACCCCTTCTACTACGACTAAAACAACCATAACATTCTAACCCCTTCTACTGCTACTATAACATTCTAACCCCTTCTACTGCTACAATAATATTCTAACCCCTTCTACTACGACTAAAACAACCATAACATTCTAACCCCTTCTACTGCTACAATAATATTCTAACCCCTTCTACTACGACTAAAACAACCATAACATTCTAACCCCTTCTACTGCTACAATAATATTCTTAGAATATTGTTGTAGCAGTAAAAGGGGTTAGAATGTTATAGTAGCAGTAGAAGGGGTTAGAATGTTATGGTTGTTTTAGTCGTAGTAGAAGGGGTTAGAATGTTCGACCAAAGATTTGATTCAAAGCCCTTCATTAGTTCTCCTATTGTTTTACCTACACTGTCTGCTGAGATCGGTAGAGCAGACCTGGTCTGTCGTTTAGCCACTGTAGTCATCAGTATGTGAATGAGACATGCCTGGAATGACTGTCTGTCTCCCTGGCTCCGTCTATGACTCTCTTTCAGTCTTTCACAGCCAGTGTTGCTCAACTCAACAGGGTCACTGTACTGTTGGCTCCAAGCTGAGTCCCGAATGGTACCCTGGTCCATTTTATAGGGAGCATGGTGCCATTAGGGTTGTAGGCCCTGTAGTTGGCTGTGTCCAGTGTGCAGCTGCAGCTGTGGGTCTGGTCTGACTAGTGAAGAGGGAGTTGCCAGATGTGGGAATAGAGGGTGAAATCAGCTCGGCCAAGCAGGAAACGGCTCTGCATACCATACGAATCGTCTTTGAAAACAGGAAGGGAACTTGTTCCCTGCTTATGGGCCTTTTCCTGTGGCATGCCCGGGCAGGGGAGGGCAGGGGGTAGGCAGGCAAGGGGGTAGGCAGGGGGCAGGGTCTGGTGTTTGACGTTTGCTAGCTGTATGGGAAAAAGGTAGTTAGGGAGGCGACGTGGAAATGGCCATATATGGGTATGTACATCCAGGAAGGTCTGAGGTGCCTTGGGTTTGAGGGAGGCTTTCAGAGGAACAAAACGTAATGAAAATCATTTACATCTATACATTATTTAACTGTTAACTGGTTTTTAGCAGCAAGCTGTCACAAACTCTCAACTTCAAAAAAACAGACATTTGTCCAAAAGACGCTAACTAAGTCTCCTGCAGTGGTTTTTGTTCTAGTTGGTAGAGGTCCCATTCTGTTAAATCGAACCCTATTCCCTATATAGTGCACAACTTTTGGTAGTCTAGAGGAATGGCATGGTAGTCTAGAGGAATGTCCTGGTAAACTAGAGGAATGTCCTGGTAAACTAGAGGAATGTCATGGTAAACTAGAGGAATGTCCTGGTAAACTAGAGGAATGTCCTGGTAAACTAGAGGAATGTCCTGGTAAACTAGAGGAATGTCCTGGTAAACTAGAGGAATGTCCTGGTAAACTAGAAGAATGTCCTGGTAGTCTAGAGGAATGTCCTGGTAAACTAGAGGAATGTCCTGGTAAACTAGAGGAATGTCCTGGTAGTCTAGAGGAATGTCCTGGTAGACTAGAGGAATGTCCTGGTAAACTAGAGGAATGTCCTGGTAGTCTAGAGGAATGTCCTGGTAAACTAGAGGAATGTCCTGGTAGTCTAGAGGAATGTCCTGGTAAACTAGAATGGAATGTCCTGGTAAACTAGAGGAATGTCCTGGTAAACTAGAGGAATGTCCTGGTAGTCTAGAGGAATGTCCTGGTAGACTAGAGGAATGTCCTGGTAAACTAGAGGAATGTCCTGGTAAACTAGAGGAATGTCATGGTAAACTAGAGGAATGTCCTGGTAGTCTAAAGGAATGTCATGGTAAACTAGAGGAATGTCATGGTAAACTAGAGGAATGTCATGGTAAACTAGAGGAATGTCCTGGTAGTCTAGAGGAATGTCCTGGTAAACTAGAGGAATGTCCTGGTAAACTAGAGGAATGTCCTGGTAAACTAGAGGAATGTCCTGGTAAACTAGAGGAATGTCCTGGTAAACTAGAGGAATGTCCTGGTAGTCTAGAGGAATGTCCTGGTAAACTAGAGGAATATCATGGTAGTCTAAGGAATGTCTGGTAAACTAGAGGAATGTCATGGTAAACTAGAGGAATGTCATGGTAGTCTAGAGGAATATCATGGTAGTCTAGAGGAATGTCCTGGTAGTCTAGAGGAATGTCTATAGCACCTCAAGTTAAGTGGTGGAAATATATATATATTTTTCATTGAATACCCAATGGCTTCATGTCAGCTAGGCCAGGAAACAAATAGCTCCATGCTGAAAGGCTGTTTCAATGTGAAGCACAATGTCATGGCTCTCTCTGCCACTGCCTTTAAATCACACTCGAATGCATCCCAAATGGCACCCTAGTCCCTATTTAGGACATTGTCAGTGCTTGCTCTCACAGAGCTGTTGAAATCTGATTCATACTTCTCCTCCCCCATCTCACCCCGCCTACCCCTCTCATCCCCCCTCCCGCACACTCAAACTGTTTTACAGATTGGGAATACTCTCTCTCCCCCTCTCTCTTTTATCTCTCTTTGATCTCTCTCTTTATCTCCCTCTATCTCTCTCTCTCTTTATCTCCCTCTATCTCTCTCTCTCTACATCTACCTCATACTTGTATAGAGTTACACATCAAACCATCAAACTCAGGCAAACATATCATACTGTACTAGAGGTTGAGTGATTATGATTTTTCAACGCCGATACCGATTATTGAAGGACCAAAAAGGCCGATAACAGATTAACCGGCCGATTTAAAATTTGAGGGAAAAAAATATATATATATAATAATAAAAAGATTTATCTATTTGTAATAATGACAATTATAACAATACTGAATGAACACTTGAAAGTAAAAGTGCAATATGTGCCATGTAAGAAAGCTAACGTTTCAGTTCCTTGCTCAGAACAGCCAGCCATTTCACATCGGTTACACCAGCCTCATCTCGGCAGTTGATAGGCTTGAAGTCATAAACAGCTCAATGCTTGAAGCACAAGCTTCTGGCAAAACGCACGAAAGTGCTGTTTGAATGAATGTTTACGATTTCTTTTAACTAAATATGCAGGTTTAAAAATATATACTTCTGTGTATTGATTTTAAGAAAGGCGTTGATGTTTATGGTTAGGTACACATTGGTGCAACGACAGTGCTTTTTTCACGAATGCACTTGTTAAATCACCCGTTTGGAGAAGTAGGCTGTGATTCAATGATAAATTAACAGGTACCGCATCGATTTATATGCAACGCAGGACAAGCTAGATAAACTAGTAATATCATCAACCATGTGTAGTTAACTAGTGATTATGTTAAGATTGGTCGTTTTTTATAAGATACGTTTAATGCTAGCTAGCACCTTACCATGGCTCATTGCTGCACTCACATAACAGGTAGTCAGCCTCAGCCTGCCAGCGCAGTCTCCTCGTGGAGTAACAGGTGGCCTCAGCCTGCCAGCCTGCCACGCAGTCTCCTCGTGGAGTAACAGGTAGTCAGCCTGCCACGCAGTCTCCTGCGTGGAGTAACAGGTAGTCAGCCTGCCACGCAGTCTCCTCGTGGAGTGCAATGTAATCGGCCACGATCGGTGTCCAAAAATGCTGATTACAGATCGTTATGAAAACTTGAACTTAATCGGCCATTCCGATTAATCGGTCGACCTCTATACTGTACATTCTATGTATTTCATGTCAGGTTTTTGATGTCTCTGTTTACGAAGGACAGTTATACTATCAGGTGAGTTTCCCATTTCAGACTGCTACTGGTACATTCATTATGGGGTATTTCAGACTGCTACTGGTACATTCATTATGGGGTATTTCAGACTGCTACTGGTACATTCATTATGGGGTATTTCAGACTGCTACTGGTACATTCATTATGGGGTATTTCAGACTGCTACTGGTACATTCATTATGGGGTATTTCAGACTGCTACTGGTACATTCATTATGGGGTATTTCAGACTGCTACTGGTACATTCATTATGGGGTATTTCAGACTGCTACTGGTACATTAATTATGGGGTATTTCAGTCTGCTACTGGTACATTCATTATGGGGGTATTTCAGACTGCTACTGGTACATTCATTATGGGGTATTTCAGACTGCTACTGGTACATTCATTATGGGGTATTTGGGACTGCTACTGGTACATTCATTATGGGGTATTTCAGACTGCTACTGGTACATTCATTATGGGGTATTTCAGACTGCTACTGGTACATTCATTATGGGGTATTTCAGACTGCTACTGGTACATTCATTATGGGGTATTTCAGACTGCTACTGGTACATTCATTATGGGGTATTTCAGACTGCTACTGGTACATTCATTATGGGGTATTTCAGTCTGCTACTGGTACATTCATTATGGGGTATTTCAGACTGCTACTGGTATTTCATTATGGGGTATTTCAGACTGCTACTGGTACATTCATTATGGGGTATTTCAGACTGCTACTGGTACATTCATTATGGGGTATTTCAGACTGCTACTGGTACATTCATTATGGGGTATTTCAGACTGCTACTGGTACATTCATTATGGGGTATTTCAGACTGCTACTGGTACATTCATTATGGGGTATTTCAGACTGCTACTGGTACATTCATTATGGGGTATTTCTGAATGCTACTGGTACATTCATTATGGGGTATTTCAGACTGCTACTGGTACATTCATTATGGGGTATTTCAGACTGCTACTGGTACATTCATTATGGGGTATTTCAGACTGCTACTGGTACATTCATTATGGGGTATTTCAGACTGCTACTGGTATTTCAGACTGCTACTGGTACATTCATTATGGGGTATTTCAGACTGCTACTGGTACATTCATTATGGGGTATTTCAGACTGCTACTGGTACATTCATTATCAGACTGCTACTGGTACATTCATTATGGGGTATTTCAGACTGCTACTGGTACATTCATTATGGGGTATTTCAGACTGCTACTGGTACATTCATTATGGGGTATTTCAGACTCCATAAGAAGCAATGGAGAAGCTTTGTGTGTTTAATCTCAGCAATAAGTAAATCTCTCTTCAACATATCTACTTTACTGCTAATTCACTAGGCGCAGTCATAATCACTGATAATTATACTAGAATTTACATATTTTCACAAAGCTCCTCTCCTCTCCTCTCCTCTCCTCTCCTCTCCTCTCCTCTCCTCTCCTCTCCTCTCCTCTCCTCTCCTCTCCTCTCCTCTCCTCTCTCCCTCTCCTCTCTCCTCTCCTCCTCTGCCCTCCTCCCCTCTCCTCTGCCCTCCTCCCCTCTCCTCTGCCCTCCTCTCCTCTGCCCTCCTCCCCTCTCCTCTGCCCTCCTCTCCTCTCCTCTGCCCTCATCTCCTCTCCTCTGCCCTCCTCCCCTCTCCTCTGCCCTCCTCTCCTCTGCCCTCCTCTCCTCTGTTCTCCCTCCCTCCCTCCCTCCCTCCCTCCCTCCCTCCCTCCCTCCCTCCCTCCCTCCCTCCCTCCCTTCCTCCCTCCTCTCCCTTCCCCCTCCCTCCCTCCCTCCCTCCCCCTTTCCTCTGCCCCCTTCCACCCCTCTCCCTCCCTCTCCCCCCTCTCCTCTGCCCCCTCCTCTGCCCTCCTCCCCTCTCCTCTGCCCTCCTCTCCTCTGCCCTCTTCCCCTCTCCTCTGCCTCCTCTCCTCTCCTCTGCCTCCTCTCCTGTCCTCTGCCTCCTCTCCTGTCCTCTGCCCTCCTCCCCTGTCCTCTGCCCTCCTCTCCTCTCTTCTGCCCTCCTCTCCTCTCCTCTGCCTCCTCTCCTGTCCTCTGCCTCCTCTCCTCTCCTCTGCCCTCCTCTCCTGTCCTCTGCCTCCTCTCCTCTCTTCTGCCCTCCTCTCCTGTCCTCTGCCCTCCTCTCCTGTCCTCTGCCTCCTCTCCTGTCCTCTGCCTCCTCTCCTCTCTTCTGCCCTCCTCTCCTGTCCTCTGCCTCCTCTCCTGTCCTCTGCCTCCTCTCCTGTCCTCTGCCCTCCTCTCCTGTCCTCTGTCTCTCTAGCTAACCCTGATGTGTGTATGTGAAGACAGTGGTGCCACATGGTCACAGTGATTTCATGTGACACCCGGTCATTGTGATGTTGGCCAGCTCCTGTGGCTTTGTCCTGGCATTGGCTAGCTGGTGCTACAGACAGACAGACAGACAGACAGACCAGACAGACACACAGACAGACCAGACAGACAGACAGACAGACAGACAGACAGACAGACAGACAGACAGACAGACAGACAGACAGACAGACAGACAGACAGACCAGACCAGACCAGACCAGACCAAGACAGACAGACAGACAGACAGACAGACAGACAGACCAGACCAGACAGACAGGGTTTCTCTCCGCTTGTCAAACACGTGTCCCTTGTATGACTTCCCTGCCACCTCCTCTCTGAGTAGTAAAATAGCCTTGTCCGAGACAGATCTGCTGTGTGACGCAGCTTGACATACAAGTACACTGGACAAGTCAAATAAAATGTTATTGGTCACATACAGATGGTTAGCAGATGTTAATGTGAGTGTAGCGACATGCTTGTGCTTCTAGTTCCGACCGTGCAGTAATATCCAACAAGTAATCTAACACATTCCTAAACAACTACCTCATACACACACATCTAAAGGGGGGAATGAGAATATATACATGTAAGTATGGATGAGCGATGGCCGAGCGGCATAGGCAAGGTGCAGTAGATATATACATGTGATTAGAGGTCGACCGACTATGATTTTTCAATGCCGATACCGATTATTGGGGGACCAAAAAAGGCGATACCGATTATTGGAGGACCAAAAAAGGCGATACCGATTATTGGAGGCCCGAAAATGCCGATTATTGGGGGCCCCCAAAAAGGCGGTACCGATTATTGGAGGGCCAAAGATGCCGATTATTGGGGGCCCCCAAAAAGGCGGTACCGATTATTGGGGGGCCAAAGATGCCGATGGGGGCCCCCAAAAGGCGGTACCGATTATTGGAGGGCCAAAGATGCCGATTATTGGGGACCCCCAAAAGGCGGTACCGATTATTGGGGGCCAAAGATGCCCATTGGGGGCCCCCAAAAAGGCGGTACCGATTATTGGGGGCCAAAGATGCCGATTATTGGGGGCCCCCAAAAAGGCGGTACCGATTATTGGAGGGCCAAAGATGCCGATTATTGGGGGCCCCCAAAAAGGCGGTACCGATTATTGGAGGGCCAAAGATGCCGATTATTGGGGGGGGGGGCAACGTTCCCTATAACAGCAGAGCGGCGTTGTTTTCCATTTACTGTGGATGAGTGTTGGTCTCTGCTTGGGGCAACAGGACGTGTCAGAGGAAGCCGTCCAAGACTGTTCACTCTGTTACCGTCCGGCAGACGATACCGCAGCATCGGCTCTTGGACCAACAAGCCATGAATGAGACTGCTAAATAGTCAATTAATGGTTACCCGGACTATTTGCACTGACTCTATACACACTCACTAGACAATATATATACACTATACACACTCACTAGACTATATATACACACTATACACACACTCCCTAGACTATATATACACACTCACTAGACTATATATACACACTATATACACACTCCCTAGACTATATATACACACTATATACACACTCACTAGACAATATATATACACTATACACACTCACTAGACTATATATATACACTATATACACACTCCCTAGACTATATATACACACTATATACACACTCCCTAGACTATATATACACACTATATACACACTCACTAGACAATATATATACACACTATATACACACTCACTAGACTATATATACACACTATACACACACTCCCTAGACTATATATACACACTATATACACACTCACTAGACAATATATATACACACTATATACACACTCACTAGACAATATATATACACACTATATACACACTCACTAGACAATATATACACACTATATACACACTCACTAGACTATGTATACACACTCACTAGACTATATATACACACTATATACACACTCACTAGACTATATATACACACTATATACACACTCACTAGACTACATATACACACTATATACACACTCCTAGACTATATATACACACTATATACACACTCACTAGACTATATATATACACTCACTAGACAATATATATACACACTATATACACACTCACTAGACAATATATACACACTATATACACACTCCATAGACTATATATACACACTATATACACACTTACTAGACTATATATACACACTATATACACACTCACTAGACTACATATACACACTATATACACACTCCCTAGACTATATATACACACTATATACACACTCACTAGACTATATATACACACTATATACACACTCCCTAGACTATATATACACACTATATACACACTCCCTAGACTATATATACACACCCACTAGACAATATATATACACTATATACGCACTCACTAGACAATATATATACACTATATACACACTCACTAGACAATATATATACACTATATACACACTCACTAGACTATATATACACACTCACTAGACTATATATATACACTGACTAGACTATATATACACACTATATACACACTCACTAGACTATATATACACACTATATACACACTCACTAGACTATATATACACACTATATACACACTCACTAGACTATATATACACACTATATACACACTCACTAGACTATATATACACACTATATACACACTCACTAGACAATATATACACACTATATACACACTCACTAGACAATATATACACACTATATACACACTCACTAGACTATATATACACACTATATACACACTCACTAGACTATATATACACACTATATACACACTCACTAGACTATATATACACACTATATACACACTCACTAGACTATATATACACACTAGTCTGGTTCATCCTTGGGAGCAGTTTACAAACGCCTGAAGGTACCACATTCATCTGTATAAACAATAGTACGCAAGTATAAACACCATGGGACCACGCAGCCGTCATTCTGCTCAGGAAAGAGACGCGTGATCTGGTACTGGTACTTCCTGTATATAGCTCCACATTGATCTGGTACTTCCTGTATATAGCTCCACATTGATCTGGTACTTCCTGTATATAGCTCCACATTGATCTGGTACTTCCTGTATATAGCTCCACATTGATCTGGTACTTCCTGTATATAGCTCCACATTGATCTGGTACTTCCTGTATATAGCTCCACATTGATCTGGTACTTCCTGTATATAGCTCCACATTGATCTGGTACTTCCTGTATATAGCTCCACATTGATCTGGTACTTCCTGTATATAGCTCCACATTGATCTGGTACTTCCTGTATATATCTCCATTGTGTATTTTATTTTTCAACTCTGCATCGTTGGGATGGGCTCGTACACCATTAGTATTTTATTTCACTCTATGTCAGGGTTAAGTCTACTGATCATAACTATGTCAGGGTTAAGTCTACTGATAATGACTATGTCAGGGTTAAGTCTACTGATAATGACTATGTCAGGGTTAAGTCTACTGATCATAACTATGTCAGGGTTAAGTCTACTGATCATAACTATGTCAGGGTTAAGTCTACTGATCATAACTATGTCAGGGTTAAGTCTACTGATCATAACTATGTCAGGGTTAAGTCTACTGATCATAACTATGTCAGGGTTAAGTCTACTGATAATGACTATGTCAGGTTTAAGTCTACTGATCATAACTATGTCAGGGTTAAGTCTACTGATAATGACTATGTCAGGGTTAAGTCTACTGATAATGACTATGTCAGGTTTAAGTCTACTGATAATGACTATGTCAGGGTTAAGTCTACTGATAATGACTATGTCAGGGTTAAGTCTACTGATAATGACTATGTCAGGGTTAAGTCTACTGATTATAACTATGGCCGGGTTCAGTCTACTGATTATAACTATGTCAGGGTTAAGTGTACTGATCATAACTATGTCAGGGTTAAGTCTACTGATAATGACTGTGTCAGGGTTAAGTCTACTGATAATGACTATGTCAGGGTTAAGTCTACTGATTATAACTATGGCCGGGTTCATTCTACTGATAATGACTATGTCAGGGTTAAGTCTACTGATAATGACTGTCAGGTTTAAGTCTTCTGATAATGACTATGTCAGGGTTAAGTCTACTGATCATAACTATGTCAGGGTTAAGTCTACTGATCATAACTATGTCAGGGTTAAGTCTACTGATAATGACTATGTCAGGGTTAAGTCTACTGATAATGACTATGTCAGGGTTAAGTCTACTGATCATAACTATGTCAGGGTTAAGTCTACTGATCATAACTATGTCAGGGTTAAGTCTACTGATAATGACTATGTCAGGGTTAAGTCTACTGATAATGACTATGTCAGGGTTAAGTCTACTGATTATAACTATGGCCGGGTTCAGTCTACTGATTATAACTATGTCAGGGTTAAGTCTACTGATCATAACTATGTCAGGGTTAAGTCTAGTGATAATGAAAATGTCAGGGTCAAGTCTACTGATAATGACTGATGGTCATGACAGGCTGTGTTGCTCTCTCCATCCTATCCAGGTATTTCCTGGTGTAAATAAATGTTCAGTGTGTTGTGTTTCACCCGGGGCCCAATCATGTCTTCTCAGATCTGAGTCCTTCCAGCTCTTTCCCATGGGAGGGAGGGAGGGAGGGAGGCAGGCAGGCACAACATGCTGCTTTGCTTTCTGTCTGCTCCTAGTTTTGGTGAGTATGGACAGCCCCTAGATCTGTCTTAATGAGTATGGACAGCCCCTAGATCTGTCTTAATCAATATGGACAGCCCCTAGATCTGTCTTAATCAGTATGGACAGCCCCTAGATCTGTCTTAATCAGTATGGACAGCCCCTAGATCTGTCTTAATCAATATGGACAGCCCCTAGATCTGTCTTAATCAATATGGACAGCCCCTAGATCTGTCTTAATCAATATGGACAGCCCCTAGATCTGTCTTAATGAGTATGGACAGCCCCTAGATCTGTCTTAATCAGTATGGACAGCCCCTAGATCTGTCTTAATCAATATGGACAGCCCCTAGATCTGTCTTAATCAATATGGACAGCCCCTAGATCTGTCTTAATCAATATGGACAGCCCCTAGATCTGTCTTAATCAATATGGACAGCCCCTAGATCTGTCTTAATCAATATGGACAGCCCCTAGATCTGTCTTAATCAATATGGACAGCCCCTAGATCTGTCTTAATCAATATGGACAGCCCCATGACATGTCTTAATTAATATGGACAGCCCCAAGACATGTCTTAATGAGTATGGACAGCCCCAAGACATGTCTTAATTAATATGGACAGCCCCAAGACATGTCTTAATGAGTATGGACAGCCCTCTCCCTCTGTAAGACATGTCTTAATGAATATGGACAGCACCTAGATCTGTCTTAATGAATATGGACATCCCTAGATCTGTCTTAATGAATATGGACAGCACCTAGATCTGTCTTAATGAATATGGACATCCCTAGATCTGTCTAAATGAATATGGACAGCACCAAGACATGTCTTAATGAATATGGACAGCACCTAGATCTGTCTTAATGAATATGGACATCCCCTAGATCTGTCTAAATGAATATGGACAGCACCAAGACATGTCTTAATGACTATGTACAGCACCAAGACATGTCTTAATGAATATGGACAGCCCTCTCCCTCTGTAAGACATGTCTTAATGAGTATGGACAGCCCTCTCCCTCTGTAAGACATGTCTTAATGAGTATGGACAGCCCTCTCCCTCTGTAAGACATGTCTTAATGAATATGGACAGCCCTCTCCCTCTGTAAGACATGTCTTAATGAGTATGGACAGCCCTCTCCCTCTGTAAGACATGTCTTAATGAGTATGGACAGCCCTCTCCCTCTGTAAGACATGTCTTAATGAGTATGGACAGCCCTCTCCTCTGTAAGACATGTCTTAATGAGTATGGACAGCCCTCTCCCTCTGTAAGACATGTCCTTGTCCTCTCATCATCTCCTCTGTTTAATTGGAGGCAGGCTGCCACAAAGCTGCTGCTTCTCCCTGGAGGCATTACTCCATCTAAAGCTTCTCCTAAAGCTGGAGGCATTACTCCATCTAAAGCTTCTCCCTGGAGGCATTACTCCATCTAAAGCTTCTCCCTGGAGGCATTACTCCATCTAAAGCTTCTCCCTGGAGGCATTACTCCATCTAAAGCTTCTCCCTGGAGGCATTACTCCATCTAAAGCTTCTCCTGGAGGCATTACTCCATCTAAAGCTTCTCCCTGGAGGCATTACTCCATCTAAAGCTTCTCCCTGGAGGCATTACTCCATCTAAAGCTTCTCCTGGAGGCATTACTCCATCTCCTGGAGGCAACTCCATCTAAAGCTTCTCCCTGGAGGCATTACTCCATCTAAAGCTTCTCCCTGGAGGCATTACTCCATCTAAAGCTTCTCCCTGGAGGCATTACTCCATCTAAAGCTTCTCCTGCAGTAATCTGCTGTCTCTAGAGGCATTACTCCATCTAAAGTGCTGATGATATAGCCCACCTCTCCTCTGCAGTAATCTGCTGTCTCTAGTCTCTAGTCTCTACTAGCTCCATGATATAGCCCACCTCTCCTCTGCATTCTGCTGTCTCTAGTCTCTATCTCCATGATACTGTCTCTAGTCTCTACTAGCTCCATGATATAGCCCA